>NC_133176.1:847500-880000 GCF_049306965.1 Danio rerio
AGAAAAGGGAAGTGACGCAATCATGAGAATCTGAACATCTGGACCCGTGCGTTCAGTTAAACGCTCTGAATACTGTTTACAAACACACACTTTGTTTAGTGTTCCTCCTGTCATCATCATTATTAATGCTCTACTTTAACTTTGACCTGTTAAACGATTGGGAAGAATCCTGTGCGGGAACTTTCCTCTCTGACCACATCAATCTCTCAGTGTAGGTTGTTTCCACCAGTTTAGGGGCGTCCCCTCGCTCTTCACGCGTCCCCTTCTTCATTCAGTTTTTTCCTCCCCATCAGTGGTGAATAAACCACACATTTCCCGTCGAGGTAACCGTCCTTTATTATACCGAAACACACCTATCTGAGTCACACTTGTGAACGTCTGGCTGTAAAGATATAAACTCCCTCCTATGATTTATTAATATATTTATTATTTATTTAATCATTATAGTATTGTCACATTTGCAATTTACTGAATGAAGTCAATTTAGAGGTAAAGATTATTTTCTACCTATCCTCCTCTTTTTGACAGACCATTATAATGGAAATAAATACTGAAACACTCACACACACACACACATTTGAGTCACTCTTGTAAATATCTGCCTGTAAAGATGTGAAGTATTAAACCACAATATGCACGTTAAACCCTTATACGATCAATCAATATATTTATTATTTATTAAATCAATATATTTATTGCTTATTAAATCCATATATTTATTACTTATTAAATCAATATATTTATTATTTATTAAATCAATATATTTATTGCTTATTAAATCCATATATTTATTACTTATTAAATCAATATATTTATTATTTATTAAATCAATGTATTTATTGCTTATTAAATCAATATATTTATTACTTACTAAATCAATATATTTATTATTTATTAAATCAATGTATTTATTGCTTATTAAATACATATATTTATTATTTATTAAATCAATATATTTATTATTTATTTAATCAATATATTTATTACTTACTAAATCAATATATTTATTACTTATTAAATCAATATATTTATTTATTATTTATTCAATCCATATATTTATTATTTATTAAATCAATATATTTATTACTTAATAAATCAATATATTTATTATTTATTCAATCAATATATTTATTATTTATTAAATCAATATATGTATTACTTATTAAATTACTATATATTGCTTATTAAATCAATATATTTATTATTTATTAAATCAATATATTTATTATTTATTAAATCAATATATTTATTATTTATTAAATCAATATATTTATTATTTATTTAATCAATATAATTATTACTTATTAAATCAATATATTTATTACTTATTAAATCAATATATTTATTACTTATTAAATCAATATATTTATTACTTAATAAATCAATATTTTTATTATTTATTCAATCAATATATTTATTATTTATTAAATCAATATATTTATTATTTATTAAATCAATATATTTATTATTTATTTAATCATTATATTTATTACTTACTAAATCAATATATTTATTATTTATTAAATCAATTTATTTATTGCTTATTAAATCAATATATTTATTACTTATTAAATCTATATATTTATTATTTATTTAATCAATCTATTTTTTACTTAATCAATGTATTTATTATGTATTAAATCAATATATTAATTGCTTATTAAAGCAATATCTGTATTACTTATTAAATCAATATATATAAATTGTTAAATCAATGTATTTATTATTTATTAAATCTATATATTTATTGCTTATTAAATCAATATCTGTATTACTTATTAAATCAATATATGTATTGTTTTTGTAAATCAATATAATATGTGTTAAATCAACATATTTATTACTTATTAAATCAATATATTTATTATGTGTTAAATTAATATATGTATTATTATTATCATTATATTTACTATTTATTAAGTCAATATGTATTATTTATTAAATCAGTATATTTATTATTTATTAAGAGTAGACAAAAAACTGCCCTCTTATTATGTCAAATTCATTATTTGAGCACTTCATACGATGTAGATTACACTCTAAAAATGCTGTGTATGGGTGTTTCCCAGTACTAGGTTGCAGCAGGAAGGGCATCTGCTGTGTTAGACATGCTGGAATAGTTGGCAGTTCATTGCGCTGTGGCGACTCCTGATAAAGGAAAGTGAATGAATGATTAGGCATGCAATAAAAGTCGAGACGAGAATATTTCATCACTGTGGATCATAATTAATAAACTAATATCAAGCAGAGCTCTTCAATACATCATTTTAATTATAAAGTAATTAACATGGACTGTTGTTTGCATTTTAATTCTCTCTGTGATGCAAATTACTTTCATTTTCTGCTGTATTTTGACGGATGAACTCATCAATTTGGTCATGAGTCGCTCAGTGGGTTTGGTGTAACTTTCTCATTTTCAGCTTATTGGCCACCTGTGTGTGTGTGTGTGTGTGTGTGTGTGTGTGTGTGTGTGTGTGTGTGTGTGTGTGTGTGTGTGTGTGTGTGTGTGTGTGTGTGTGTGTTTGTGTTTGTGTTTGTGTGTTTGTGTTTGTGTTTGTGTTTAAATGGTGAATGACACAGGACACAGGCGGTTTCCTTGCAACTAAAGTTATTATTATTAGCATGGCAACACAAAACCAGCAGGCGGAACAGTAGTTGAAGTGACCTGTGCTGGGTTATTTGAGGTGACAGTTGCGTGATAAAGTCATTTTGTGAATGATGGGTTCAGCTCAACAGGTAAAAATCCCTGGTTGACTCATGACTCAACTGACATACTCCCCAACATCATCACTGATCTGGAGGATCAACTATACTGAGGAGATGAAGTGTTGAGGCATGAGTCAATTAGAAGCTTAAAAACTTAAAAAAAGCTGGACAGTGTTTTAAAATCTAGATTTTGTTGAGCGCTAGATCGGTGTGTAGTTGTTAGGATATTCTGAATGGTTGCTGTGCGGTTGTCAGGATGATGTTATGATGTCATCATGTCATTTACATCTGCTTAACCAGGGCCGGGTCACGGGGGAAGAACCCCAAACTTCCCTCTCCCCAGAGGGGGGGTTTGAAAAGTTTGAAGGTTTAAGAAGCATTCAGTCTTACCCACACACACACACACACACACACACACACACACATATATATATATATGTGTATATATATATATATATATATATATATATATATATATGTATGTATATATATATATGTATATGTATATGTGGTTGCTACGGTGATCCTAGGGTATTTTCGATAGTCATTGATCTGTGTGCTGATTCTACAGTCGCTATGGTAACACAACCACACTAATTGATCAGTTGTGGTGATTCTACAGTAGCTATGGTAACACAACAACAACAGTAATTGATTTGTTGTGGTGATTCTACTGTTGCTATGGTAACAACAACTACAGTGATTGATCTGTTGTGGTGATTCTACTGTTGCTATGGTAACACAACAACTACAGTAATTGATTTGTGGTGGTGATTCTACTGTTGCTATGGTAACACAACAACCGCAGTAATATAACTTGTAATGAATTGTCACTGTAAATTTCAGTAGTGTTTTTACATGTGGGTTCATATGAAATGTTATTCTGGGATGTTTGTGAATGATATCAACAGATCTCAGGCGCCACTAAAATTAGAAGCAACTTTCCCGCTATCACGTTTGATTTCCTGCATATTCTTTCATAATGGTGACCGATTGATTTGTGGAGATGATTTTTAATTTACCCTAAACTCTCATTTGATTTTCATAATTGGGCTGCTCATAATTCCCCCTGGGGATTTTACAATGAGTCATGACACTCACTATATATACAGCTCCCCTATATGCTGCTCATTACTGCCAGTGCCTAACGGGAGAGAGAGAGAGAGAGAGAGAGAGAGAGAGAGGTGTATGAGCATCTGTTTGACATGAGTGGAATATTTCAGATGGAGGATTATAACAGCAGCAGTCACACAGGTAAATATGCATGCTCCAGATGAACACACACACACACACACTGCAGCGGCTGCGGTTTCACATTTCCTTCCTTTAAACTCACTTCTTAGAAGTGTTCAGACTCCATCATGGTGTTTAAAACTGATGAAAGTCACACACATTAGGAATAAGAAGAGCAGTGAAATCAGATGGATGCGAGTCAGTGTTTTCAGCATTTAAAGGTCAGATCAGCCGCTCTCTGGAGTGTGTGTGTGTGTGTGTGTGTGTGTGGGCATGATGGAAACTGTGCTCCTCTTTTACATTATAGTTCCAGTACTGACTCTGCATTCAGCTTCATACGCCAAACTATTGTAAATTCTGATGCATATGACGTCCACATGCATGCATCTCAGTGTTAAATGTGCATATTCTGAGTGTATATCTGTTAATAACTGTGATTTATGTCTGACTTGTTGTATTTTTTGTCCTCAGCAGATTCTGCTCCTGATGTGTGAATGGATGTGGATGTGCGTTGATCTCCTGGTGCAGGTTTAATGCTAATCGTGATAGGGGTTTAGTGCTGATGAACACCTATGCTGTTAGCATTAATCTTGCGCTAGTGAGCGAACCGTCTGAACATCAAAACTATCTGAGAGATCATCACAATATTCAGGATTATTACTAGTTAATTAAGTGATCAGTTACTTAAAGCGAGTAAACCAATTGCCTTAAAAGCAACAAGTTGACAATAAATAATGTAAGTAAACCCAATGTAACTGTTAAGCTGACTTAATTTGTATAGTTCTGCAAATTGATATCACCTTTTAAGTCAGCTAATCCCTGTTTACAGTGTCAGACTATTTTAGCACGTGTGTTTTAAAATATAATTACTGTAATTATGACAATATTACATATTTTGTGGTTCATTACTCCTATATAATATACAGTTATAGCTTGTGTTGGCTTTAGAAGACATGCTGGAGTGTGAAGAGCAGATTTATTTTGCTGTTTGTCATTTTGCTAGATTGATAAGCTGGAAATAAACAAATATAATAAAGGTGTATTGGAAAAAAAAGTGATTAGTTTACTCTTATTTTTAAAAAGGTGAGTACAATTTGCATAATTATAAAAATTAAGTTGCAATGAGTTTACTTACTTTATTATTGTAAAGTCAACTCGTTGCTGTTAAGGCAATTGATTTACTCGCTTTCTAATCAGTTTTTACAGTGTGGTTGCCTTACAATTTTAAGCTGAATTAAATTAACTTTGAGTCCAAATGATCTTATTTTATGTTGAACGGACTTAAAACAGCTTGTGTAACTAATACAATTAAGTTAGAACCTGATTAACTTAATCATAATGAACTATAACACATGCTGTCATGACTAATTGATCATATAATTTATTTAAAGTGCAAGTGCATAGTTATAAAAATTAAGTTAAGAGGGCTTAACAGTTCTAAGTTACTACAGAAATGCTTACATTTTTAGGTAAAATCAACTTGTATGTTTTAAGGTAACGGGTTTACTCACTTTTAAAGTAATCACTCTCTTCATCTGTTTGCCTCATACAATAAAAAAACTCATTTAAAATGAGTTGAAACGACATAATTATTGCTCTTTGAGGGATAACTTAATTGTTCAGTGCACTTAAATGTGTAAAAACAATTAGGTTAGCTTATAATTAGTTTATAATTGTTAGGATTAGGAGTTGAAACTGTAAAAAATGCTTCAGACAGACAATTTGTGTTGGGAAAGGAATTACTTTTTTACAAATTTAAGTTAGTTGAACTTAAGATATTTAAGTTGTCCACCCAAAAACCTCAAGAATTGTGTTGCTTCAGCTTAATTTAAATAGGCAGTTTGAACAAACATTAAAATTCATATTTTGAGTGTATTTGTAGTTTCTGTTTCAACTAAAAGGCAAATAAAAGGATCCTGCAAGCATGTGTACTGCGCATTCACTTTCATTTTCATTCTTTGATGTTTTCGCTGTGGTTTTTATTCTCCTTTGAATGAATAGATTTCGCTGGTTTAGTGGTGTATAATATTCAAAACATCTCACTATTTAAAAATAATTCAGTCATTTCAGTTTATATAAATTAAAAAAGGCTTAATGAGATATTTAAAATTAAAAGTATAGTTGAAACCTAATTAACTTAAAGGTGCATAAAATGAATGATGTTTACTGGTTTTAGTGTGTGTAATATTTAAAACTCAATCCCACTGTGAAAAGCTAAACAGACTTAAAACATCAAGTTTAAATGTGTATAAAACATATAGTTTAATCCTAATTAACTTACTTGATTTATAAAAGCATGACTGAATTAGCTGATTAAGCTGCTTTAGTGGTGTTTAATATTCAAAACTCAATCCAATCTCACTGCAAAACTTACATTTCTGAGTTGAATCTAATAAACTTTACAAGTCATTTCGGTTTGCATCAATTAAACTGACTTAAAACATCAAGGTAAATTTGTATGAATTAAATATATAGTTGAAATCGAATTACATGTACATTTAGTCATTTAGCGGACGCTTTTATCCAAAGCAACTTACACATGAATGAATGAATTAATAAATTAACTTCAAGTAAACATGAACTGTTTTAGTGGTGTCTAATAATCAAAACTTCTCACTGTAATAAAACTTACATTTTTAAAAACTGAGGAAAAACTTGTACATTTTTTTTTTTTGTAAACTTGACAAGTCATTTCCATTTACATCAATTAGCATACTATTTATGAATTAAAACATTTAGTTTAAACCTACTTGAATTGAATTAACATAAAAACATGGGAAACTATTTACCTGTTTTAATTAGCTATAATATCTAAAGCTTCTCACTATAAAAAAATACTTACATTTTAAGTTGAATCTAATTAACTTTACAGTTTATATCAATTAAACAAAGTTTGAATTTGTGTGAAACGTATATGAAACCTAATTAACTTGGACATAAAAGCATGAATGAACAGATTTAGCTGTTTCAGTGGTGGATAATATTCAAAACATTCATTCATTTCTGTTCAGCTTAGTCCCTTTAATCTGGGGTTGCCACAGCGGATGAACCGCCAACTAGCATGTGTTTTACACAGCGGATGCCCTTCTGACTGCAACCCATCACTGGGAAATATTCAAAACATCTCACTGTACAAAACTTTAACTTTTCTAATTAACTTTATCAGTCATTTCAGTTTATATACAGTATATACATACAGGTGAAGACAGAATTATTCGCCCCCTTTTAAATTTTTGTTTTCTTAAATATTTCTCAAATGATGTTTATTGGAGCAAGGAAATGTTCACAGTGTGTCTGATAATATTTTTTCTTCTGGAGAAAGTCTTATGTGTTTTATTTCGGCTAAAATAAAAGCAGTTATTAATTTTTAAACACCATTTTAAATTCAATATTATTAACCCCTTTAAGCTATATATTTTCTGATACTCTCCAGAACAAACCATCATTATACAATGACTTGCCTAATTAACCTAACCTGCCTAGTTACCCTAATTACCCTAGTGAAGCCTTTAAATGTCTCTTTAAGCTGTATAGAAGTGTCTTGAAGAATATCTAGTCTAATATTATTTACTGTCATCATGACAAAGAGAAAATAAATCAGTTATTAGAGATGAGTTATTAACACTATTATGATTAGAAATGTGCTGGAGTAATCTGCTCTCCGTTAAACAGAAACAGGGGGGCTAATAATTCTGGGGGACTTCAACTGTATGTATATATATATATATATATATATATATATATATATATATATATATATATATATATATATATATATATATATATATAATTATTTTTGATATTGTGGGATAGCATAATTTTGGCTCATGCAATGGATTTTTGGCTTAAATAAAGTCATGTACATTAAAAATGACGTTCTTTATGGTCAAACAGTTTTTTTACATTTTTGAGATGTTCCTTGTCCTGACCATCACATCTTCACACTAATAATTAAATATGCATTTAAATAATAATCCAGTCTCAACACTCAGATATTTTCTCCTCTATTGTGCTGTTTTTCCATTTTTGCATCAATAACAAATGTGGGCGGGGCTTAATTTTAATGGGTTAATTGGCTTGTGGTTTGCTATTGGTTAATCTTATGTAAATGACAGGTTGACACCGTCCTCATTTCAGCAAACACCAATCAGAGAGTAGAATGGGGAGGGAAGGGTTTTTGATTTGATATTGGTTGATCGCTTGTGAGTGACAGTTTGACCCCGCCCCTATTGCAGTAAACACCAATCAGAGAAGATATGTACAGTATGTATGCATGAATGTTCTACTGAGCTTATGTATGCTGTAATATAAATGTATGTTTAATAATGTATAATGTCCTTGAAATAACTTGTTTCATAATAGTAAATATTATAAGTACTTCGTATTAGTAATTAACAGCAAAAGCATATTCCTACTATATGGTTTGTGTTAGAATGAAATTAAGGTTTAGTATTAGTTACTTGTACTTTTGCATAATACATTATTATTATTACTACAGTAAATAGACACACACACACAAACACACACACACAATATATATATATATATATATATATATATATATATATATATATATATATATATATATATATATATATATATATATATATATATATATTACGTAAAATAAATTATTGCACAAATATGTAATAATGTATTATAATGTACTTGTAGTTAAAATGTCACCCAAAGCAGTATGTTTGCAACACAGAACGGAACTGTAAACTCGCTTCCCCTGATCGCACGGAATGTTTTTATCGCTGCACTCGGAAGCAGCGCAAGCATGTCGCCGATCTCTGACAGTTAGCGACTTGATTTTTCTACGTTTATTTGTGTAGTGTATGTTTATTCTGTTAACATTGTGCAGGAAAAGTGAGCTGTAGATCATGGCTACCGCTCGGACTGTCGGTCAGATGCTTCAGCGCCGTAAGTGGATCATAATAACACACATAACACTGATCAAACTGACCTTCAGAGAGTGATGATGACTCTAATAATACACGACTACAACACACACACACGCACACACACACACTGCTCATTAAAACCCACTACAATATATTGCAAGTGTAGCTCATTACTATGATATAATTACTTAATTCTACAGCCAGTTTAGTTGATCAGTTCCTCTATAGCGCATGTGTTTGGACTGTGGAGGAAGCCCACGCCAACACAGGGAGAACATGCAAACTCCGCACTGAAACACCAGCTGACCCAGCCGCGACTCGAACCAGTGGCCTTCTTGCTGTGAGGCCAGTTCTAACCACTGAGCCAGAATTACAAATATTTGTTTATAAATGTATATGCAAATGAAGTATTGTTTAGTTAAATGTGCTAATTTGCATATATTTCATGCACGAAAATGTGAATTTAGCTTGAAGTCTGCTTCAAAATTATATATTTTTTTGACACATTGGATATTTATTTTTAACATTTTATCAATAAAAAAAAAACAGAACAGCCAGAAATAAAGATCATTATTTTATTTTGAGATAACATTTAACATAGTATAGTCATATATACAGTCAGGCGTGTTATTTATGAACTTCAGAATGTGTATATGAATGGAATTGTGAACTTGTGTGCTGCTGATTTATGGTTTAGTCCAGGAGGAAAAGCTAATTTAGAGAAATCAGCCTTTAAGATATGAATTGTAAATAAAGTAATTGCTAAATTATTTGCATTAAAATAATAATAAATATGTATATTCAGATGTTTTCTTAACATTATACTCAAAAAGCACGATGAAATGTGCATGAAGAGCTGCTTTTTCATCAGGATCTTGCCTTGGGGCTGTATATTATCTTTTTCAGTAGTGTTTAGCAGCTGGTTTTATTCAAAATGAGGGAAACTAGTCATGGTGCTGCTCATACAGTTGCTCTACTTTTTTACGTGTCATGATATGTGTGTGGCGAGGCAGTGGTGCAGTAGTTAATGCTGTCGCCTCATAGCAAGAAGGTCGCTGGTTTGAACCTCAGCTCAGTTGGTATTTCTATGTGGAGTTTGCATGTTCTCCCTGCGTTCGCGTGGGTTTCCTCCGGGTGCTCCGGTTTCCCCCACAGTCCAAACACATGCGGTACAGGTGAATTGGGTTGGCTAAATTGTCCGTAGTCTATGAGTGTGTGTGTGGATGTTTCCCAGAGATGGTTTGCGGCTGGAAAGGCATCCGCTGCGTAAAAACTTGCTGGATAAGTTGGCGGTTCATTCCGCTGTGGCGACCCTGGATTAATAAAGTGACTAAGCCGACAAGAAAATGAATGAATGAATAATGTGTGTGTGTGTGTGTGTGTGTGCACTGCATTGTGGTGTGTGTTTTGTGTGTAGGTATGGTGTCCAGCGCTGCAGCTGCTCCTCGTCTGTCGTCTGCAGCGGTTCTGGCTCAGCGCAGTGCTCAGTTCTCCAGAGAGCAGCTCCGCCAGCGAGCGCTGCAGCCGCGGGTGGAGAAGGTGGAGGTGCAGCTGCAGGGGCCGGGTCTGCAGGGGACGCTGCTGGTGATGAACAGAGGCCTGTCTACACCATACAGCTGCGCACGCCGTGAGTCTCATTCACACACACACACACACACACACACACACACACATATATATATATCGCACTCATACTCATGCTCCTCTGTAGACCCTTCACTCTTGTGTGCTGTTGGGTCATTTTCATCCACAGCTGTCTCTGTGTTTCAGCAAATGTGATGATTTTTGGTGACAGACACTCCATTATTAATCACAGTTATTGATTGTAAAGTCAAGACAGCAGATAAGCATGCACTTTTGGTCGATGCTGGTTTTCCCTGTTGTGATTTAGAGGGACGATCTGTCATTTTACTTTATGAAATTAAATTCAAAGGGCATGACCAATTATAGACTCCAACTGCTCTGATTGGCTGACAGTTTTGCATATTAACAGGGCTAAACAGGCAGTGCAGTAAAAGTGGGTGGGGATCATCTGTGGAGGCGGGGCTTATCCACATTGTTACTTCCTAGACTAGAACATTCCAGAATCTGTGGTTTAGTAAGACTGACTTTAGTATTAGCTGATTTTAGAAGAAACAAGAGTTCTTATATAGTAATATATATTGCTTATACACTCAATGGCCACTTTATTAGGTACACCTTTCTAACTGCTTGTTAACACATTCACATGGCAGCAGCTCACTGCATTTAGGCATGTAGACATGGTCAAGAGGATCTGCTGCAGTTAAGAGACTCTGAGCGTGGCATGGTTGTTGCTGCCAGACGGGCTGCTCTGAGTATTTCAGAAACTGCTGATCTACTGGGATTTTCACGCACAACCATCTCTAGGGTTTACAGAGAATGCTCTGACAAAGAGGAAATATCCAGTGAGCGGCAGTTCTGTGGGCGCAAATGCCTTGTTGATGAGGCCAGAGGTCAGAGGAGAATGGCCAGACTGGTTCCAGCTGATAGAAAGGCAACAGTAACTCAAATAAGCACTCGTTACAACCGAGCTCTGCAGAAGAGCATCTCTGAACACACAACACGGCCAACCTTGAGGCGGATGGGCTACAGCAGCAGAAGAGCACACCGGGTGCCGCTCCTGTCAGCTAAGAACAGGAAACTGAGGCTACAATTCACACAGACTCACCAAAACTGGACAATAGAAGATTGGAGAAACGTTGCTGCTCTGATGAGTCTCCATTTCTGCTGACACATTCAGATGCTCGGCTCAACAACATGAAAGCATGGAGCATCCTGCCTTGTATCAGCGGTTCAGGCTGGTGGTGGTGGTGTAATGGTGTGGGGGAGATTTTCTTTGGCTCCATTAGTACCAATTGAGCATCAACGCCACAGCCTACCTGAGTATTGCTGCTGACCATGTCCATCCCTTTATGAGCACAGTGTCTCCATCTTCTGATGGCTACTTCCAGCAGGATAACGCAGCATGTCATAAAGCTCAATCATCTCAGACTGGTTTCTTGAACATGACGATGAGTTCACTGTACTCAAATGGCCTCCACAGTCACCAGAGCTCAATCCAATAGAGCAGCTTTGGGATGTGGTGGAGCGGGAGATTGGCATCATGGATGTGCAGCCGACAAATCTGCAGCAACTGTGTGATGCTATCATGGAGCAAAATCTCTGAGGAATATTTCCAGCAGCTTGTTGAATCTCTGACACCAAGGATTAAGGCAGATCTGAAGACCAAGAGGTCCAGCCAGGTATTAGTAAGGTGTGCCTAATAAAGTGGCCAGTGAGTGTACATTATAGCAGTTTGAGCTCTTTCTCACTTCATGAGTTTTTAAAATCAGCAGGCGTCTCCAAAACTAAACCAAGATCTCGCTGTGCTCCACAAATTGTGACCACACATGTCATCAGGTGCAGTTAACTCTGAAATTAAACAAATACATGACTTAAAATATTATGTGGTGTTATATTGATGCACTTTTGGTACTATGCATGTTTATTCAGACCTGTGTGTGTGTGTGTGTGTGTGTGTGTGTGTGTGTGTGTGTGTGTGTGTGTGTGTGTGTGTGTGGATAAGTTGTATATGTATCCGCTTGTTAAGTGTGACGTCAATCAAAGCAGCTTTCGAGTCCAGTCGCTCTCAAACTGTACAGGGAGACTCAACAAACGGTAATAATAAATGTTTACAAAGCGCTGTAATGCTTTCGAAAATCACGATCACAATATATACATATATCTATGCCTAATATCAGGTGACCAGACAGTGATTAGTTTTTATTATTGTTCAAATATTGCTGTTTGTGATGCAGCAAGCCCAGAGACTGTAGCGTACAGCATGATTTGATATTAAATTCTCTTTAATGTGTGATGTGACTGAATAGTGGACATTAGTTGTTTATTTTCACAGTTTAAATGAGTATCGGATTGAAACAGTACTCCATATACATGCCCGTAGCCAGGGGGGGTCCATGGCCAAAAGGTCCTGAATTTGTCCTTAAATTATTTCATTTAATTTAACATATTTATTATATAATTAATATAATATATTTATATTCAATATTTATTGTAATAGTGTCATTTTAATCAACTCTGGCCAGTAATTGGAATCCCGTAGAGCCTCAAAGCCACAGTAATGTGACGCGAGTAGCGTGACATAACCCACTGAGTGGTCACATTTGAATCTTTGATGCGACATTCATGGATACTGACTGCCAAACAGGGTAAGGCAAAAGGTACTAACTTCCTAACAGATGAAAATCTGCACCATCCATGAGGTTCTAGGCTAACTGGCCCCATTAGCCGGGACGTCCTGTATATTTATTGACTTGTCCAGTACATGACCTCCCTTTCCCTATTTTTGCCATTCATTTTTTTTTAATAACTGTCTGACGAAAGCTTTAAATGGGAGTCCTCAGTCCCGTCACGTCTGTGTTTTTGAGGCTTTTTTTTCTCACTTTATTCGTTTTGTTCTGATCGGATATAAACCCAATCGCTCAAACCACTTCAGGAGGTGATCTGGATGCATTCCAGATGAAACTGGATCGGTCTAATCATTTTTGGGACGAAATTAATATAAACAAAATAAATTATGACCTGGAGAAAATCTGACCATGCCTGTAGGGGTAATAAGGCTTTATGTTGTTTTAGAAAAAATCTGAAGAATAATTAATATTGTATTATTATTATTATTATTATTATAAATATTATTGTTGTAATTAATATTATTTTTTTATTGAAATGTCCAAATTGTGACTGAGGACAGTTGCATGCTGGCCAGTTTGTTTTTATTCTAATAGATGATAGTAGACTACAGTTTTTTTTTCTTTAAGACTTTAACAGATATTTCCTAATGATATATAATATAATAATTTTATTTATTTTTTAAAATGAATCTTATTTTAATTTATTTAATAGCATTTTTTGGGAAATATTTTTAGTACATCAAAAAGTGTGGTTATGATCAAATCTGACTAGCCAATCCAGCAAAAAAGTCACTAAAACGCAGTATTGAAATCTCATAGTTGAATAGAAACTGAGGCGTGTAACTGCAAAAAGGTCCACTTTTTGAGAAAAAAAGAACCAACCTTTCACCAGGCTGGCTGCGGGCCTGATATATCACCACTTAACAAGCGAATAACCAGCTGTGAGGACAGTGTGGAGTTTGGAGAATCACTGGCGTTGTTGTTTCATGCTTTAAATGAACTGTGATCAATGCTAACCAGTGTTGTGTTGTGTGTGTCAGACCTGTCCGAGTGGCATGTGAACAGCAGTGCGCTGGCACTGGTGGACGGTCAGCCGTGGCACATGCACAAACCCCTGACCCGCTCCTGTGAGCTCACACTGCTGACCTTCAGAGATGCAGACCCACAGACACTCAACCAGGTAGACTCCCTCACCACTAAACAGATTATCACAATCAGAACAACTGCTGGACGTGAGTTTAAAGGGGACAGATTATGCTGAAATCACTTTAATAAGGAGTTACATGTGAGCAGTGTGTGTGTGTATCTCCAGCAGCCTCTAATGATGAACATGAACTAATTGTGTTTATTATAACCAGACTTGATGCAGACACACTGTGATTGGCATTCTCCCTTTGTACGCATCATCAGAGGGGAAAGCCCCGCCCACTAGTGCCCATCTCTCCATCTCATTAGCATCTCCAGCAGCCCTGAGTGAGAAGCAGCCGTCTGTCCATTCGCCATTAGAGTGTTTGAGCTGCTGAAGATGATGTCAGCATAGACTAAGAGGAGTATAGATGTGGAGTTCTAGATGAAGCACACATGAACACTGCAGTAATGTGCACATATTGTGAAGCTGCTGTTAAATGATAATTATTGTTAAAAACACTATACAAAGAACTTAATAGGTATTACTTTACATTAAGACTAGTTGATGCAGTGTAAAGTGTGTGTGTTTCAGGCGTACTGGCGCTCCTGTGCGGCTCTTCTGGGTCTCGTCCTGGAGTCAGCCTTTAAGGATCAGTTCAGTGTCGAGCTGCTCAAGACTCCTGAAGTGCCAGGTCAGACTGATCCTCACTGTGTGTGTTTATTTTCAGCAAAGGACATTTAAAAGAACTTGTGTTTTTATTTTATGCTGAAATCTAATTGAATTTGTTCTGTTTTATTTAATTTTTATCCGTTTTATTTAAGCATGTCTGAAATTTAGTGATTTTTATTTTATTTTATTTTTTAAATTTTATTGTTTTCACTTTCATAGTTTTATTAATGAATTACTTACTTTATAATGTTGTGCTTTCCTTTTTCATTTCTCTAGTTTTTATATTTAAAGTTTGAATGTGCACAAATAATAAACCCCCTGGTTGTGTTTGCAGTGACGGCCGGTGCTTTCTGCTGTGATCTGCTTCTGGATCCGCTTCTGGACTCCTGGAAGCCCACAGAGGTCAGAAACACCTCCTCAACACTGATTTATTCTCATCTCACTCTGCATCTCATTTGCTTTCAATTATGATTCAGGGTTTTCTGTGGAAACTAAAAGTATTGAGGAAACAAAAACACATGATCATTTTGTAAAAGTAATTTGAATAATTGAATAAGTAATTTTCATTTGGCTCAGTCCCTTATTCATCAGGGGTCACCACAGCGGAATGAACCGCCAACTATTCCAGCGTATGTTTTACTCAGCAGAAGCTCTTCCAGCTGCAAAAAAAATCTTCTTTTGTGTTTAAAAGAAAGAAAGAAACTCATAAAGGTTTGCACACACTTGAGGGAGAGTAAATAGTCAATATATTGAATTTTTGGGTGAACTGACCCTTAATAACTCCAACATGAACACACACATCGAATACAAATAAAAAAGTCAGCTGAAATAATAAACCAGTTTAAATGTAAAATATAAGAGCTGTTTAACCGAGAGGGTTTTTACTTCATTCATTTATTCATTTTCCTTCAGCTCAGTCCCTTATTTATCAGGGGTTGCCACAGCGGAATGAACCGCCAACTATTCCAGCATATGTTTTACACAGCGAATGCGCTTCCAGCTACAACCTAGTACTGGGAAACACCCATACACACTCATTTACACCGTCACACTCATACACTACGGTCAGTGTAGTTGATCAGTTCCCCTATAGCGCATGTGTTTGGACTGTGGGGGAAACCAGAGCACCCGGAGGAAACCCACGGCAACACGGGGAGAACATGCAAACTCCACACAGAAACACCAACTGGCTTAAAAACACATGCAAATTAAAACATTTCACTTCATTAGAGTTAAACTTTGCGGTGTGTGTGTGTGTGTGTGTGCGTGTGTGTGTGTGTGTGTGTGTGTGCGCGCGTGTGTGCGCGTGTGTGTGTGCGCGTGTGTGTGTGTGTGTGTGTGTGTGTGTGTGTGTGTGTGTGTGTGTGTGTGTGTGTGTGTGTGTGTGTTTGCTCTGCAGGAGAATCTGCGCAGTCTGACGCGTGACGCGCTGCAGATGATCAGCAGAGATCTGCCCTGGGAGCCGCTGGAGGTTTCAGCTTCTCTGGCCCTGGAGATCTTCTCTCAGAGCAGGTCCAGCAAACACACACTCATTTAGCAGACGCTTATATCCAAAAAAGAATAATCATAAATGCTGTAAAATGTAAGTTGGTTTAGCTGTAAAAAGGTGTGTGTGTGTGTGTGTGTGTGTGTGTTCAGGTGTAAACAGGAGGAAGTTGAAGAAGCAGCGGCTCAGAGTCAGAACGGGACGGTGACACTATACAGGTGAACATAACACACACACACACACACACACACACACACACACACACACACACACACACACGCGCACACACACAGGCATGCATACACAACACACACATGCACAAACACGTACACAAGCAAACTCAGCACACATACACAAGACATAAAAATCCAACACACACACACTCTACACTCATGACTGCACACAACACAAAATCGCACACACACACACATATATGCACAAACACACCCAATGCATACTCAAACACAGATACACCACATTCAAAAACACACACCAAACATACACACACATACATACACACACACAATGTGCACAAAACCACCAATCACACACAACACACTCAAAAATATACACACACACACACTACACAACACATACACACACAACATTTCTTGGTGCTCACAGGAGAACTTGTGTTTAGAGCATCAGTGTGTTATGTTTATGGTGTGTGTGTGTGTGTGTTCAGGTGTGGAGATCATGTGACGCTGAGCTCCGCCCCACTGGTGTCCCGCACGGGTCTTTGCTCTCAGTTTGAGGTCACGTCGATACACACACTCTCAGAACACACACGCGGAGTCCAGCGCAGAGCTCAGGGGCTCTCACTGCCCGTCAACCTTACTGTAAGTACAACACACACACACACACACATTCTCTCTCTCTCTCTCTTACACACATACATAAACACAAAATCACACACACATCTACTCTTTCTCTCTCTCTCTCTCTCTCACACACACACATACACACTATCTCTCTCTCACACACACACACACACACACACACACATATTCTTACACACACATACTCTCTCTCTTACACATACATAAACACACACACATAATTACACTCAAACACACACATTCATATACACACATTCACACACAATCTCACACACACACATTCTCTCTCGTACGCATACATAAACACACATAATCACTCTCAAACACACACATACACACATATACACACATTCACTCTCACACACAATCTCTCTCACACACACACACACACACATTCTCTCTTACGCATACATAAACACACACATAATCACACTCAAACACACACACACACACACACACACACACACACACACACATATACACACAATCTTACACACACATATACACACACACACATTCTCTCTCTCTTACGCATACATAAACACACACACACACACATAATCACGCTCAAACACACACGTTCATGTACACACATTCATTCTCACACATACACACACACAAACACACATTCTCTCTCTCTTACGCATACATAAACACACACATAATCACACTCAAACACACACATTCACTCTCAGACACATTCACACTCACTCACAAACACACATACACATAATCTAACTTACAAACACACTCTCTCTCTCTCTCTCTCTCTCTCTCTCTCTCTCTCGCACACACACACACACACACACAGCAGATGCTCAGGTCAGTTGTGATGAGCAGATCTCCTCATTCTTGATTTAAAGTCCAGTTTTCTTCAGCGTTAGTGTGTGTCTGCTTCATTCTCAGTGTTGATCCCACTTTCAGGCTCATCATACAGTCTGGAGGAAGCTGCGGAAAAGAGCAGAGAGACTGGTAAGTGTGTGTGTGTGTGTGTGTGTGTGTGTGTGTGTGTGTGTGTGTGGAATATTGCACAACATTTCTAAATAAAACACAGCATCAGTCACGTGTTTAAGAGCAGAACACACAGACGACTGAAGGTACAGCCAATAAACTACACTTAAACACCAACAGAAATCAAGTGTTCATCAAGTATTATTGTGTTTAATTCTCTGCCGCCTAGTGTTGGTCTTAAATGAGTGGTACGGTTGGGTTTGATACGCTTTTATGGCCGTTTCCACTATGAAAAGGTGTACCGAACTATACCATAGCACTTTTTCAGCACTCTTTCGAAACGGTACTAAAAGGCGGAGCGAGACGGGCAGCTGAACGCTATTGGTTTACAGAGAAACGTCATTCGCCTGCGCAACAAGCCAGAATGAAAACAAAAGAGCCGCCATGTTTGAAATACACAGCGAGAGATTACAGCGGAATTACATATACATTTAATAACGAGCCATGGTCGACCAGCGCTCAAACAAACCTTGCCGTCGTCTTGATGAACAGCCACAAAGCCATGGAGTAGAGCAGATTTACCCTGTGCCTCGTAGTTTTTACGCACCAAAAGGAGACCCTTGCTAATAGCCAACCCGAACCGTACCGTACTGTACCAGTCAGTGGAAACGAGCCAAAAGTGAAAGTTTTTGTTCATCTGTACCAAAGACCCTTCAAGGCAGTCATTTCACTTCACGACAGAACGACAGACTTTCATGCTCAAGCTCTAGTCTAGTCTGACTACGGCGTTAGTTGACTGCAAGTGAGAGGCGGAGCTCAAAAAATAAACCCCGCCCCTACCCAATATTAATATTCAGTTGTAAATACATCCTCATACTGAAATAAAACCTGCAACAACTTCAGGGTGATGCTTTAACATGACAGAATCACTGAAAAACGAGATAAATTCAAACTATTCAATTAAACTATTAATGAAAATATTAATCAATAAAGTAAAATGATAAATCTAAATGTGAATATAAAACTAATTCTACATGGACATTTCTCTGCTCTTACAGGTGGAGCTTCCCTCATCTTCAACAGAGGCTCCTCCTTTCAACACAGAGACTCCACCTGCTGCCTCTGTGACTCCACCCCCTCTACCATAATCCCCGCCCCCTCTCTCAGCATTCAGTGTTTGTATGATATTGTTGAATAAACGTGTTGACCACATGTCTAATACTGTGTGTGTGTGTGTGTGTGTGTGTGTGTGTGTGTGTGTGTGTGTGTGTGTGTGTGTGTGTGTGTGTGTGTGTGTGTGTGTGTGTGTGTGTGTGTGTGTGTGTGTGTGTGTGTGTGTGTGTGTGTGTGTGTGTGTGTGTGTGTGTGTGTGTGTGTGTGTGTGTAAGAGAGAGAGAAAGAAAGAAAGACTGTGTGATTGAGTTTATGTGAGTGTTTATGCCAGAGTGTGTGAGAGACTTGACTGGTCAGATCTGGTGTGTGTGAGAGAGAGAGAGTTTCTAAGTTTGTGTGAGTGAGAGAGCAATAAAGACTATGTGTGATTGAGCTTGAGTGTGAGAGAGAGAGAGAGAGAGAGAGAGAGAGAGAGCGTGTTTGTGTGTAAAAGTGTGTGAGGGAGAAAGAGTTTGTCTGAATGAGTGTGTTTGGGTGTGTGTGCATCAGAGGGGAGTTAGTGAGAGTGCGTGTGTGTGTATGTGGGTGTGTGTGCACGTGTGCATTTAGCCTTGACTGGTCAGATCTGGTGTGTGGGTGTGGGAAAGTTTGGTGTGTGTGTGTGTGTGCGCAAAATAAGCAGTCAGCACTTTGTCCGGCTGAAGACAAAGGCAGTGTTGTAGAAGTGAGTGTGACTGTCAGGAGTGTTGCAGCTGCTGCGTCTGTCGCATGCAGACAGGTGCTCTCTCTCTCTTTCTCTCTCCCTCTCTCTCTCTTTCTCTCTCACTCTCTCTCTCGCTCTCTCTCTCTCTCGCTCTCCCTCTCTCTCTCTCTCTCTCGCTCTCCCTCTCTTTCTCTCTCTCACTTTCTCTCTCTCGCTCTCTGTGTGTGTGTGTGTGTGTGTGTGTTTAAATGTCAGAGGAGCTGCTGATTATTGTAATCCAGCACAGTTTGGGGCAATACGCTCCAGGCTACTTCATTGTGTGTGTGTGTGTGTTTGTGGATTTTGGCATTTTAATTCAGCAAATACTACACTTGTATTCTGTCTATATTCTGATCACACACACACACACACACACACACACACCAGACGCTTCAGTTGAATATTCATCTATAATATGATCATGTTCCTCCTGGAGGTTTGTTTAGATCATTCACCTCATTTATTTTCAACTGCTAGAAATCGTGTTTCTCCATCAGTTTAGTCTTCTGGTTTATAGAGGAATATTGAGCAGAGTTGATCAGCGGTCATTCTCAAATCAAACAGCAGTCTTTAACTCGGTTTATCCAGTGTTCAGTGTACAGCTCTGCAGATGGAGACATATTCACTCAGCCATTCATTAGTCTTTGTTTTGGGTTCTCTTAATTAGTCAGGTTGCCACAGTGTAATGAACCGCCAACAATTCCAGCATGTGTTTTACACAGTGGATGCCCTTCCAGCCAGTACTGGGAAACACCCATACACACTCATTCACACACACACACACACACACACACACACACACACACACACACACACTACAGCCAGTTTAGTTGATCAATTCCCCTATAGTGGAGGAAACCCACGCCAACACGGGGAGAACATGCAAACTCCACATAGAAACACCAACTGACCCAGCCGAGACTCAAACCAGTGACTTTCTTTGCTGTGAGGCCACTGTGCTGACCACTGAGCCACCGAGTCGCCACCGATACCAATTATTTTCTTTCTAAATCAATACCAAGTGTTTCAAGACTGAAATATTTTACTGTGGTTTGTTTTTTAATCGTTTTTTTGTTTTATTAATGTATAAAATACAATAAACAAAATAAATTTTTGAGTTTGTTAATTAGAGAACATTATTAAACATCAATAGGCTGTATAACACATATCTAATAAAGCTTAATGATATTGCACAAACCTTGTTGAATAAATCCCAGTCGAGGTTTCTCCTCTGTAATGTTTAAGTAAATAAATACGGTGTGGCGCTGTCATTACTACTGTTAATGAGATATTCTAACATCAGTGATCGCTCATTAGGAAAACTCGATCAACCTGTGTGACGATATTGATGTTGGATGAGCTGGAGACGGGATGATGATGTGTGATCGACATGTTTTGCTGCAGTGTCCTGTCTTAACTTGATGCTCAGATGTTTAATGCATCACATGTTGACTTGTGGAGGAAACTTGATACTGGACAGGCCTGGGGTGACCAGCTGTTGTGTGTGTGTGAGAGACACACACACACACACACACTCTCTCTTCATTTGAATCGAGCCCAATAGAGCAGCAGTTTTGGGTAGATGAGCGTCTCAGATACGTCAGATATGCTGGATGAAGAATGTTGTGTAATGCAGACGATACAGTTGTCAGGAACATGCTGATGCCTCACACACACAAGTCAAATTAACAGTTTATTTATCACAAACACTGTCTTACGCTGTATGATGTGCAGTTACATGCTTATACAAACACCTGTGACCTTACAAAAAATAAAGAGTATAAAACACAATATTACATATAAAAATAGAAGCTATAGCTATAAATAAGTACAATATAAAATATTAAAAGTAGATATAGAGAGTACAGCTATAGAAAATAAAGCTCTCTTTATTTATATATATATATATATATATATATATATATATATATATATATATAAATCTCAGCTATACAAACCTTCTAAAAAGTGCCTGCTGCAAGAGGAAGAGCGTATCCTACAGGTGGTTTGTCAAGCCCACTCACCTAGAGGCACACAGAACAGAGGTGTGAGCTCAGCCAATCAGCTGCTGTATCTGTGAATCCTCTCCACATGTCCTATATGCTGAATGTTCCAAAATCTGAAATATGTAATAGCTTTTTGTCTGGTCGTCTATGTAAAGCAGCTTTGACATTGTTAAAATTGTGGAAATGAAGATGACTGGACTTACACTACACCCACCAAAACACCACTGTATTGTTTCTGAACCTATAGTGAAGTCCTTGAATTAATCAAAACAATTCTACAGTTGCTATGGTAACAACAACTACAGTAATTGATCTGTTATGATGATTCTACAGTTGCTATGGTATCACAACCACTGTAGTAATTAATCTGGGGTGATTCTTCAATTGCTATGGTAACAACAGTTACAGTAATTATTCGGTTGTGGTTATTCTACAGTTGCTATGGTAACAACAACTACAGTAATTGATGTTGTGATGATTCTACAGTTGCTATGGTATCACAACCACTGTAGTAATTAATCTGGGGTGATTCTACAGTTGCTATGGTAACAACAGTTACAGTAATTATCCTGTTGTGGTGATTCTACAGTTGCTATGGTAACAACAACCACATTAAGTGATCTGCTGCGGTGATTCTACAGTTGCTATGGCAACACGACCCCTGTAGTAATTTATCTGTTGTGATGATTCCACAGTTGCTATGGTAACACAACATCTATTGTAATTGATCTGCTGTGGTGATTCTACAGTTGCTATGGTAATACTACAACTATAGTAATTAATCTGTTGTGGTGATTCTACAGTTGCTTTGGTAACAACAACTACAGTAAGTGATCTGCTGCGGTGATTCTACGATTGCTTTGGTAACACGACCCCTGTAGTAATTTATCTGTTGTGGTGATTCCACAGCTGCTATGGTAACACAACAACTATTGTAATTGATCTGTTGCGGTGATTCTACAGTTGCTAGGGAAACACAAGTATAGTACCCTGTTGTGATTCTAATGAATGTGTTGTGGTTTTTCTGAAGTCGCTATGGTAACACAACAATTACAGTGATATAAACAAATGACCCAATACAACTTCAGGGTATATTTACTACAGTACAGCACAGTTTACTGTAGGGAAAACTAAAGTATACTACAGTATTTATTACAGTTTATCAGTTTACCAGTTAATACAACAACAGTATGCTGGAGAATCCATCAACAGATTAGATACACTACTATAGTACGGTAGAAGTAGTGTTTACTATAAATTACTGTGGTGTTTTTTAATCCTTCATTATTACTCTACAAACTTTAGACAATGAGAACGGTATATTACATGTGTTTGTTCGTGTGTGTGAGTGTGTGATTAGTGTTGTTCCCGCCCTCTCAGTCTCTACACACACACACACGCGCAGGACCCGCGCGCTCTCGCTCCTCCAGCACAGCTCAGTCAGTGAGAGTTTGACCATCAGCGGTTTTCTGCACTCCAGCGCTTTTCCCCCTCCAGCTCTCGTTTTCTCGGATTCTCCTGAAAGTTCGTCCACTGTGGAGAAAATGCTGGTGTGCGTGTCTCTGCTGATATTAATTCACAGTAAGTGCTTTTGTTCCATGTGATCTCCTTAAAGTCTCATTATCTCCTTCAGCGAAGCAGATTAGCCGCTCTCAGTAATGCTTTTGTTTCTGTCAGATGCCATATATATATAGTGTGTGTGTGTGTGTGTGTGTGTGTGTGTGTGTGTGTAATGAAGCAGAGTTTGTTTATCTGCTCCTCAGGTGTTCATTCACCTGCACACACACACACACACTCTGTAAAGCCTGACCCCAGAGCAGCAGAAAGCGCGGTGTGTGTGTGTGTGTGTGTGTGTGCTCATCATGTTATTCAACATTACTCTGGTAAACAGCATGTAAACTCCGGGAGAATATGCTAATCTCATTAAAGCTAATCTGCATTATCAGCACAGCGCTTTGTTCTTCTCAGGGCTTTAGTTATAATCTGGCGAGAAATCCCTCAACATCACTGTGTTAATAATGTGAACAGTGACTTTAGTTTTGAGTTATTAGTTAGATTTAATTCGGGTAATTAAAATATTCATATATAATAAATGAATATTCATATCTAATTATCTTATTAATATGGTCAAAATAGTAGCTCATTTTGCATAAAATATTTTGGTGCAATTTTTAAGAATGCTGTGTTGTTGTCGTAACCCAGTGTTGGGTCAATCTTTTTCAATTGAATTTAAATGACACTTTACATTTTAACCCATTGAGTTGGGGTTGTCCATTTTTGGACTTTTTGTTGGCTTACAATAACTCATTAATTAGATTAGATATATTTATTAGATTCACTTGTATTTAAGTCAAATATGGACAAAACTCAGCTGCTGGGTTAATAATGTTTAAATATATGTTTTTGATTAATGCAGCAGTCTGGTTTGCTTATATTTTATGCAAATATTGGTGCAATTTTTAATTTTTATATGTATGGCTTTGATATATTTGCACTTTAATGACATTAAAGTTCTATAAGTTTCTGTAATAAGAGTTTTTTCATTAACATGAAGTTTAGGAAACTTAAAACCTGAGAATATTAATAATAAATACTGTGTTTAAAAACTCCTCAAAAATCCTGTTTAGTTTCAAAGCAAATTTGGGTCAAATATGCACAAAATAAAAAAAAATATATAGTCTTTGTTCATAATTTTGGGGAATTTACATTTATTTGTATTAATTTATGGCTTGGATATAATTGCAAATTAACAACATTAAAAGTTCTGTAAATTTCTTTAATTAACTTTTATATTAATTTACTGTAAATTGTGAGGTTTAGGAAACTCGTACATCATATATCTGAAAATGAAATATCTGAATAATAATAATAATAAACAACTATGTATTTGCATTTATATGTTGACTATATTTGCAAATGAATAATATTAATAAATTCAGTAAATGTCTGTAATAATATTTGTAGAGTTGCATCATGGGGCCAAAAAGCAAACATCATTGACAGCCGTGAGCCAAAGTAAATATAAATATAGCAAACTCTTTTACATTAAAGTTGCCATGGGTGATTTCCTAATTAATTTCATAATATTAAAAATAAATTGAAAACTTTACTTTGAATCGCATTAACTAATGCAGAATATCTTTTTAAAATGATTACTTATTGCAATAAAAACATAAACAGTCAGATTTGTAACGCAGTGAAGTTCAATGCTGACCACGCTAGTCAAGCAGAATCTATGTGTCGTGTGTACATTTTAAACACAATCTGATTGATTTACAGCATTTAAATTACACGTTTAATTCCAGATAGCTTTTTTTGTAGCTTAATAATAAAACAAACAAATAAAAGGTTATATTACATTTGAAATGACAATCTAAACACTCTCAGATGGGATGGGGTGCCAAGTCAAAGGTTATGAGCCAACATTGAGCTCCAGTTTGGGCAGATCATCTGAAAGTAAACCCCAGCAGCAGCACACTGTGGTATTTCTGTGATTAACCCTGGTATTTGTGAGGGAATGTCCTGGTGCTGCTCCAGGAGACCACATGCAGAGAGTTCTGGAGATGGGTTTGGGTTTGGGTGGTCATCTTCACATTCTGTGCATCTGTTGATTCTGGCTGCGCTTTAATAACGCGGTCCATTCTGCACAAACACACCGAGCTCCATCAGATCCCAGACACACTTGTGATGAAGTGACGTGTGTGTGTGTGTGTGTGTGTGTGTGTGTGGGGTGTGTCTGTACCAGCTGTTCCAGGCAGAGTTTCACACACACTCATACACACACACACACACACACACACACACACACAGAGGGTCTTTGTTCTTTGGGTCTCTTGTGCTCCACAAACTTAAAAACACACACTGATCAACACAACAGCGAGATCAACTTAACTTATTCACACTGTTGTCAAGTTTACATGATGTCCAAATAATCCAAAGTGATTTCAGCACATCTCTAATCATGATAGTGTTAATAACTCATCTCTAATAACTGATTTATTTTATATTTGTCATGATGACAGTAAATAATATTAGACTAGATATTCTTCAAGACACTAGTGTTCAGCTTAAAGAGACATGTAAAGGCTTCACTAGGGTAATCAGGTTAAAGTTAGGGTAATTGGGCAAGTCATTGTAAGGCATATATTGTGCAGCACTAGTGGAGAATCGTCTGCTGGGGTTGTTGTTGATGTTTGCTGGCGTCAGTCTCTGGAAGGCAAAGATGAGTGCAGATGTGTGTGTGTGTGTGTGTGTGTGTGTGTGTTTGCTGACTCAGGACATCAGCCCTGACAGGTGTGTATGTGTGTCAGAGTGTGCATGTGTGCCTGCATGTCAGTGTGTGTGTGTGTGTTTGAGTGTACCTTGTATTCCTCACATTGTGGGCACCAAATGTCCCCACATGTATAGCAATACCAGTACATTTTTGACCTTGTGTGTTCATTTGTTTAGGAAAGACTCGTGAATCAGATGAAAATGTATAAATGCACAAGTGTGTGTGTGTGTGTGTGTGTGTGTGTGTGTGTGTGTGTGTGTGTGTGTGTGTGTGTGTGTGTGTGTGTGTGTGTGTGTGTGTGTGTGTGTGTGTGTGTGTGTGTGTGTGTGTGTGTGTGTGTGTGTGTGTATGTATGAGAAAGAGTGTCCGTGTAAGTGTGAGATGGTGTATGAGTTTGTCAGTGTGTATGAGTGCCATTATGTGTGCGTATGTTTGTGTGAGTGTGTGTGTGTGTATCTGATCTTAATGTATGCTCAGTGAGTGCATGTGTGAGCTGCATGTCAGTGTTTGTGTTTATGAGTGTAAATGCGTGTATCTTCTTGTGTGTGTACATGAGTGTATGTGTGTGTGTGAGTTTTGTAATTGAGTGTTGAAGTGTGTTGAGTGTATATGAGTGTAAGTGTGTGTATCTCAGATGTGTGTATATATTTGTTTTTATTAGTGTGTAAGAGTTTGTATAATTGACTACTAATTATTGTGTGTGTGTGTGTGTGTGTGTGTGTGTGTGTGTGTGTGTGTGTGTGTGTGTGTGTGTGTGTGTGTGTGTGWGTGTGTGTGAGTGTGTGTGAGTGTGTGTGTGTGTGTGTGTGTACACATGAGTGTATATGTGTATGGTATCTGGTGTGTGTATGCATTATATATATATATGTGTGTGTGTGTGCATAAGTGTGTGTATATGAGTTTTTTTTAGTGTGTTTGTGTAATTGAGTACTGATTAGTGTGTGTGTGTCAGACTGAAACAGTGTGTCCATCAGTGTGGATTCCTCCTCAAACACTGCATGATAAACTGCAGGTACAAGGTCGAGTTCAGCAACACACACCTGATAACACACTCCTGCTAGAAATCTGCGTTCACAGAAAGAATCTTCATTTCTCCACCGCCACGTCGATCCAAACATGAAGCAGTGTGTGTGTTAAAGAGCAGCAGGAACACTCGTCTAAACGTCTCCTTCTTTATCTTAAGAGTTCAGAAGTTGCTGCAGACTTTAATTTCAGTATGGAGACATATTTATAACTGAATATTGAGTAAGGGGGCGGGGTTTTATGTCTGAGCTCCACCTCTCGCTGTTTATTCTGAACAAACTAGTGGTTGAAGGGGCGTGGCTAGGCATACATTTAACCCAATCAGAGAAGGACTGTCATTCTGCAGATGGGCAGATTTGGTTTAAAGATTAACAAACTAATTTATTCATTTATTTAATTATTAATTATTTTATTGATTAATTTGCATAGATTAATTGTTCACTTTAATTTTTTTGTGTTGGCAAAATAAACTATTATAAATATTGATCTCAGGAAGACTTTAATTAAAAAATTAGGCATTTAATATAAAAAAACAAGTACTATTGGAAAATAAAACTTAAATAATATAGTGCATATAACCTAACTATTGGTTTGAGGGGCGTGGCTAAGCATATTTCACCCAATCAGAGAAGGATTCCAGAGTGATTTTGATTAAAGGTGACCAAAACATTTATTCAGATCATTATTTTTTTTAAGACTAACCATTTGTGGAGCAGCATGGTGGATCACTGCTGCCTCACAGCAAGAAGGTCGCTAGTTTGAGTCTCGGCTGGGTCAGTTGGTGTTTCTGTGTGGAGTTTGCATGTTCTCCCCATGTTGGCGTGGGTTTCCTCTGGGTGCTCCGGTTTCCCCCACAGTTCAAAGACGTGATGTAGGGGAACTGATCAACTAAACTGGCCGTAGTGAATGAGTGTGTGTGTAAATGAGTGTGTTTCCCAGTACTGGGTTGCAGCTGGAAGGGCATCCGCCGTGTAAAACTTATGCTGGAATAGTTAGTGGTTCATTCCGCTGTGGTGACCCCTGTTTAATTGAGGGACTAAGCTATGAAAATGAATGAAAGGTTTTTTAGATGATGTAATTTGATGTTAAAAGTGGAAATGCGCGACTTTACGTCCTATTAAACATCCTATTTAATACATTTACAAATATAAACTTTGACACTGGGAGGGTAGAATGTAAATGTCCTTGTAAAATGGCTTTAATAGTATTTGTGAATTTGTAAATATTCATTGCAGCACCAAAAGTGTATTGAGGTGATGTTCAAGTATTGCACAGTGAGTCGGTATATTGATTATTGGGACAGGTGTATTTGCATATCTTGCAATGTGACTATTGCGTATGCGCACACTGTGATATCGATGCTGAAACTATTCATATTGTGGAACCCTAGAAAGAGTCTTAAAAGGTCTTAAAGGGTATTTAATTCCCTGCTTCCACTATATACTGTATAATAAGCCGATCTGTAATGACTGATAGAGTCTGAACTGCTTTCATCACAACACAATAGGCGTGTGCTCTGATCAGTGCCATGAACTGCATCTCCTGCGGGTCGCGCTCTTCATTGCGCTACACTCAAAACACAATCAGAGACAGGAAGGCCAACAATGAATGTCATGCTATTCAGGAAGGGAAACACCTGCTTCCTCTTCCTGTGCGTTAAATAGAGCCAGCTTTAGCCACAAACACACAGAAGCTGGAGAGTATTTGCTACAGGAGACGCTGATAATGCAGTGCTCTATGTTTAGACGTCTGTATAGGGGTGGTTGATCCCACTGGGAGTCTTCAGACACAATAACACATCAGGCTCTTTAGAAATACAAGCCTCAGAATACCATATATTAAACAGGCTTACACCATTTAAAAGAGAAAATATCTGTATAGCAAACACTGGCTTCATGTCAACGTGTACAAGGAAGATGTGTCTCTGAAACGCAACAAAATTGGGATTTACTTCAAAACTGCGGCCTCTAATATATTTCTAATATATATAAAATGTATCTTAATAATGCATTTCAGATTCATAAAACTGTAGACAGCGCCCTCTAGTGGATTTGCCATGTGAAACGTGCAACAAAATGTATTGTCAGTAACATATTTCAGATTCACAAAATGGTGACAGCGCCCTCTGCTGGATTTGTTGTCTATAAAGTACAACAATACGCTCCCTAAGTTACGTATTACAGAATTACTCAAAAGTAAACAGCGCCCTCTAGTGGATTTGTTGTCTATATTGTACAACAAAACGTTTCCTAAGTTACGTATTACAGACTTACACAAAAGTAAACAGCGCCCTCTAGTGGATTTCTGTCCATATTGTATAACAAAACGTTCCCTAAGTATTACAGACTTACAAAAAAGTAGACAGCGCCCTCTAGTGGATATCTGAAACGTACAACAAAACGTTCCCTAAGTTACATATTACAGACTTACACAAAAGTAAACAGCGCCCTCTAGTGGATTTCTGTCCATATTGTATAACAAAACGTTCCCTAGGTTTTACAGACTTACAAAAAAGTAGACAGCGCCCTCTAGAGGATTTCTTATCTGAAACGTACAACAAAACGTTCCCTAAGTTACGTATTACAGACTTACACAAAAGTAAACAGCGCCCTCTAGTGGATATCTGAAACGTACAACAAAACGTTCCCTAAGTTACGTATTACAGACGTACACAAAAGTAAACAGCGCCCTCTAGTGGATTTTTGTCCATATTGTGCAAACAAAATGTTCCCTAAGTATTACAGACTTTCCCTAAGTTACGTATTTCAGACTTACACAAAAGTAGACAGCGCCCTTTAGTGGATTTCGTATCTGAAACGTACAACAAAACGTTCCCTAAGTTACGTATTACAGACTTACACAAAAGTTGATAGCGCCCTCTGCTGGATTTGTTGTCTGAAACATACAACAAAACATTCCCTAAGTTACTTATTACAGACTTACAAAACAGTAGACAGCGCCCTCTCTGGGGTTTGTTTTTTGAAATTACGAAGAAAAAAATCAAAGATAGTGTTATCAAGAGTTTTAGAAAGAGGAAAAAATTGTAAAAGACTTATAACGGCAGCCAGAAGACACAACGTGTTGTAACGTAACATTCGTTTTTCTGTAATTTGCTGCAACGATACAGCTTTTATAAACGTACACACATTTCTATTATTACAGTTGCTGATGACCGTTAAACACATCACAACCGTCCATCTGTGTGCATTCATCCTCATGATGTGTGTTTCAGGCGTCCCTGTGTCTCCCGTCACCGTCAGCAGTCGCAATCCTAAAGTGGAGGTGCACGAGTTCTCAGGTGAGTTTGAGTCAGTTTTCCATGCAGACGTCAGTCATACCTGCAGGATGAGCTCTAAAATCTGTCTCTGTCCACAGACGCAGAGCTCTCCTGCGAGTTCAAGACTGAGAAAGACACCAACCCTCGCATCGAGTGGAAGAGGAAAGACAAGGAAAAAGACGTGTCCTTCGTCTACTATGGAGAACGATTCGTAGGTAACTGATAAAACACTTCATTGCTTAAGACATGGGGTATGTTGAGGACAGGCTCGCTGTTACTCTAATGAAGTGACCACTTGTAGCATGTGAATAGCATAGCAACACCCTAGCAACCTCATTCCTACACTCTCAACACCCTAGCAACCACATTTCACTGGCAATAACACCCTAGCAATCACATTCCAAACACTCATAACCCTTAGCAACCACATTCCAATGTCAATAACACCCTAGCAACCACATTCCAACACCCTTTAACACCTTAGCAACTGCATTCCAACATATAACAGCCTAGCAACGTCAATTCAAACAGTCATATTACCCTAGCAACCACATTTCAATGTCAACCACACCCTAGCAACCACATTTCAAACACTCATAACCCTTGGCAACCCCATTGCAATGTCAATAACCCCTTTAGCAACCACATTCCAACACCCATTAACACCCTAGCAACTGCATTCCAACACATAACAGCCTAGCAACGTCAATTCAAACAGTCGTATCACCCTAGCAACCTCATTTTAATGTTAATAACACTCTAGCAACCACATTCCAAACACTTAGAACCCATAGCAACCATATTTTTAATGTCAATAACACCCTAGCAACTGCATTCCAACACATAACAGCTTAAAAATGTCATTTCAAACAGTCAAAACACCCTAGCAACCACATTTCAATGTTAATAACGCCATAACAACTACATTTCAACACCCATTAACACCCTAGCAACTGCATTCCAACACATAACAACCAAGCAATGTCATTTCAAACAGTCATATCCCCCTAGCTACCACATTTCAATGTCAATAACGCCCGTGCAACCACATTCCAACCACCCATAACCCTTAGCAACCACATACCAATGTCAATAATACCCTAGCAACCACATTCCAACAGCCTTTAACACACTAGAACTTACTTAGTCGCCAGACTGCTCACTTCCTGTAGGGTTGTCATGGCAATAGTCTCTCACACACACTTCTGAATGTGCTGTGTGTTCAGGGCCGTTCCAGGATCGCGCAGATATTGAAGGAGCGACAGTGCGGCTACGCAGGGTCACTCAGGCGGACGCAGGCGAATATCGTTGTGAGGTCAGCGCTCCGAGTGACTCCATCTCACTGGGAGAAACCAACGTCACGCTGAGAGTGCTGGGTAACACTCGTCGTCATCCGTCATGCAGAGTAACGGTGTTGTGCGCCTGTGTTTGACCTGTTTCTGCTGTAGTTCCTCCTCAGACTCCCTCATGTGACGTGCCCAGCTCTGCTCTGACGGGCTCTCAGGTGGAGCTGCGCTGTAGAGACCGACACAGCATCCCACCTGCCGTCTACACCTGGTACAAAGACAACCGCGCACTGCCCATCCGCCATCCCAACGCCACCTACACCGTCAATGAGTTCACCGGTGTACTGGTCAGTAGAGGAAACAAATAACACTCATAACACCCTAGCGACCACATTCCAACACTCATATCACCCTCACAATAACAGTCCAAACACTCATAACACTATAGCAACTAAAGTCCTAATCTCAGAACACCCAATCAACCAGATTCCACAGTCTCATTACAACCCAGGAACTGTATGTCAACACTGTATGTATCACCCTAACTACCACATTCCAAACACTCATAACATCATAGCAACCACAGTCCTATGCTTAAAGCACCCTAGCAACCACAACCCAAAAACTCATAACAACTTAACAACCGTCT
>NC_133176.1:882500-900000 GCF_049306965.1 Danio rerio
TAAAGGAGTGCAAAAGCAAGAGCCTTTATTCTCTGTGCGTTTACATGTTTAATGAATGAAGACTAGAAACTCATAGACCGCTAAAATATTGGAGCAAATGTGGAGACGTTAAAAAATTATATTTTTATTACTTTCTTACTTACATTTATGAACAGAACAGTTTTTTTTATATAGAAGCTTTAAAAAAATAACCAAATAAACTCCTGTTCCTCATCTCGCGCGCACGGACCTGCTTGGACAACACTGGAATACATCATATCCGGTCGGCAGGTCGCATACGGTCTAGTCGCAGGAGTTCAAATATTTCAACGGATCCGCAGCTCAATTCAGATCCGAATTTTCCGCATACGGAGATGATCGGAACTCCATGCAGCTCCCGGACTGCTCTCCATTGGAAATGCATGACTTCCAGTCTGTCACTTGTCGTTTGTCGTGTGCAGTGGAAAGGAGGCTTGAGACTCGTCTGAGTAGTTGATGCTGCTGTCCTGATTCTCAGGTGGAAATACTCGAGTTACATTTCATTTTCAGTCGTTTATTCATGTAAACTTAAAAAATGCAAATGTAAAAACTTGCAGATTTTGCAGTTAAATGAAGTCAGGGAGTGTCCTGAGTGTCCATATCTCACCTCATTTCTCTTTCTGTTTTCTCTCCGCTGACCCTTCAACCCACAGGACACAGAGGAAGGTAAGAGTACTCCATTACCACCTTCCTCTAACAGACCTAATCTGTGTGTGTGTGTGTGTGTGTGTGTGTGTGTATTACTTCAAAACAAATGATTGACTTATTCTAGTGGGAACAGCACACGCTGGCGCCACCTGCTGGTCAGAGCAGTGTACTGCAACAGAAACTGATCAGACGTGCATTAGTATTGACGTTCAAACACACTGCTAACATCACATGGAAAGTGTAACCTATACATGCAGGTATCTTAACATCTGATATCAATAAATATGAAGTGTCTGTATAATATCTGATCCTTGACAAATGATCAAGGCTTTAATGAATTGTGTGATTGTGAGCTCTGCTAAACACGTCCACCGGAGACTATTAACTAATATATTGATTATAATATTATATTATAGCTTTTGATTTGACAAACGTCCAATTAAAACGTCTGCAAACTCGAAAAACTGATCTGAGATCAGGTACACCCTGAAACCGGTTCAGTGATTCTCCACTAGGGGGCGAGCTGAGTGAACACGCGGGACTCATGTGGATCTGATGACGGTATAATAGCGCTGATCGCCCCCTAGTGGACACACACTACAGTCTCATGAACAGTAACTGTGTGTGTGTGTGTGTCTATATGAGTTTATATATGTGTATGTGTGTATATATGCATGTTTGTGAGTGTGTTTATGTAGTAGTCTGTATATGTGTGTGTATAGATATGTGTGTGTGTGTGTGTGTGTGTTCAGGTTAAGCGGCCGCTCTCCTGCATGTGTGTGTGTTCTGCATGAGTCGCTGCACTGCTTTGACTGCAGCAGTGTGTGTGTGTGTGTTTGCAGGTCGTTCTGGATCCCTCATTGTCACGGCGTCACACACATCAGCAGCCAGAATCTGAACCCCAGCGAACACACGTGAGTCCACACACACACATGTACATACACATGTACAGAGAGAGCAGCCCCGTGACGTGTGTGTGTGTGTGTGTGTTGTTCATGAGTGCTGTATATTGTTCACTCTGCTGAATATGGTGTGTGTTCCTCTGTGTGTGTGTGTGTGTGTGTGTGTGTGTGTGTGTGTGTGTGTGTGTGTGTGTTTCAGTCAGCATTCAGGATACAGTCACCCTCCAAAGGAAGTGAGTGAGGATTTCATTTCTTATTTCAGTTATTTCTTATCAAACGTTTTCATGCAGCACGATTAATCTGGAGGAATATTTCATTCAGTTAATGCTCATTTATTATTCAAGTAAATACTCGTTTATAAAAATCTATTTGTTTATTCAGACAACAAGAACATTTAGTCTTTGTTAATATTTAATCATTTTACATCAGTAATGTACGGTGTCTCAGTGAAGCACGCCGGCCTCACAGCAGCAGAGGCGGATTTAAAAACACCTAAAATCACACTGACCCCAAACTGTGTAGTGTATATATACATTTCTATTACATATACATTCTTTCTCCAGATTTTATTAATTGTTGCATATAAATTATTAATCAAATTAGTCGCCTCCTTTGTTTATGTGGAGTTATTTTACTTTAAAGACCCTGAAAGGGAATTACTCTTTGCCATAAAAATGATATTACAGAATCTTTATTTAGGAGCCTGATAAAAACACTCATTTAAAAGAAAACTTCAGACGCCATTTAAAGGTTTTTGCATCTTAAACTCTTCATATATAAACAATTTTAAAAACTGGATACACACATATATTTTATTTCTTCAGTTTTTATTAATTGTTTAATTTTTTTTATAAATATAAAATGTATTTAAAACAACTAATAAAAACTGGAGATTATAAATAATGATAATAAATACACTTTTCCCCAGATTAAAAAAAATTAATTGTTTTATATATATATATATATATGCATTCAATCATCTTTTTTCGGCTTAGTCCCTTTATTAATCAGGGGTTGGCACTGCGGAATGAACCGCCAACTAATCCAGCATATGCTTTACGCAGTGGATGCCCTTTCAGCTGCAACCCAGTACTGGGAAACACTCATACACTACGGCCAATTTTAGCTTGCCCGATTCCCCTATAGCGCATGTGTTTGCACTGTGGGGGAAACCGGAGCACCCGGAGGAAACCCACACCAACACGGGGAGAACATGCAAACTCCACACAGAAACACCAACTGACCCAGCCGAGACTCAAACCAGAGACCTTCTTGCTGTGAGGCGATTGTGCAACCCACTGCGTCACCCCTATATATATATATATATATATTTCTGTTTTTTCTTTTTATTAATATTCATTTGATCAAGAGAGGTCACTTTACAATAAGGTTCTATTAGTTGATGTATTTACTAACATGAACAAACAATGAGCAGCACATTTAATACAGTGTTTGCTGATGTTAGCTATTGTCAGTTCATGAAAACAGTCCCTCATTGTGAGTTCATGTTAACTCAGTGCATTAACTGATGTTAGTATTTTAATAATGAATTAGTAAATGTTGAACTGTCATTAATAAATGCTCTACATGTGTTGTTCATCATTAGTTCATAGTAAATATTTTAACTAACATTATCATATTAAAGTGTGGCCAGTAATGATGCACTTAATATTTGAAAAACATTTTTGAACAGCATTTTGACCAGTCTGCTTCAGCCAATCAGCAGTAAGGGGATGTTGAAAATGGGCGTGGTCTGTCATGTTGTGGGCGTGTTTTTTTGGGTGCTTTTAAATATCCTCACTGTTTGGTAACATTAACATGCAGAATTGAACATGAAGACTGAAATGACGTTTGTTCTGCAGCCTCAGGACTTCAAGCACACGCAGTCCTTCATGCTGTGATTGATGATTGGAGATTATTGGATCAGCAGCGCCTTTAAACCAGTCTGACACACACAGGCCGTGCCTTTATTTCTGCTCAATCATGTCTGTATACTGAGTGTGAGGATGGAAATCAGCAGTTATTGTATATTTTAATCAGTCGTCTTCTTTTGTTTTTTAATAAAACGCTTTTGCCCCCGTCTCCTTTCTACTTCTGAATTCATTCATTTACATCAGGGGTCACCAAACCTGTTCCTGGAGGTCCGGTGTCCTGCAGATTTCAGCTCCAGCCCTAATCAAACACCTGAACAAGCTAATCAAGCTCTTACTAGGTGTACTTGAAACATCCAGGCAGGTGTGTTGAGGTAAGATGGAGCTGAACCCTGCAGGACACCGGCACTCCAGGACTGAGATTGGTGACGTCTGATTGAAGCTGTGCTCTCACTGGACTTTTCTCCCCATAGACTTCCATTCATACACACGCAAATGAATACCGCATGCTCAAACTCTAGTGCGAGCGCAGCTTCACACACTGCCGACTCTCACCATCTCAGACAGTTCATCATTAGTGTTTATCTTTATTAATGTTGTTTAATTCTGTGGATTGAATTTAGTGTTGCTGTAATCGCAGTGATCATTTATCATCTTTTTCCCAGAAGTGTTTTTTTTTTTTTTTTTTTTTTTTTTGGACAGACTAGTGCTCATCAATAACCAATATGGAGATATTTTCATTCATTTTCAGTTTAGTCCCTTATTAAATCCAGCGTCACCACAGTGGAATGGACCACCAACTTATCCAGCATATGTTTTACACAGCGGATGCCCTTCCAGCTGCAACCCATCACTGAGAAACACCCATACACAACCGACAATTTAGCCTACCCAGTTCCCCTATAGCGCATGTGTTTGGACTGTGGGGGAAACCAGAGCACAAACCCACGCAAAGGTAGGGAGAACATGCAAACTCCACACAGAAACACCTACTGACCCAGTGGAGGCTCGAACCAGCGAGCTTCTTGCTGTGAGGCGCAGCATTACCTACTGCACCACTGTGTTGCCATTGATATATATTATTTTATTGAGTCTCTAAATTAAAGATTGGAAACAAAATTTGTAGCTAAAGATGAGAATTTAATGTTAATTTTGCAACTATTTGTCTTTTGTTTTTTTATTAAAAAACTATTTTATATTAGACAAGATATAGACAACCGTTGTATAACTGGAATAAAAATAATAATAATTATACTCCGTTGACATTAATGCCTTCCAGGAGATTTATATTCATTCATTTTCTTGTCGGCTTAGTCCCTTTATTAATCCAGGGTCGCCACAGTGGAATGAACTGCCAACTTATCCAGCAAGTTTTTACGCAGCGGATGCCCTTCCAACTGCAACCCATCTCTGGGAAACACCCATACACACTCATACACTACGGACAATTTAGCCTACCCAATTCACCTGTACCGCATGTGTTCGGACTGTGGGGGAAACCGGAGCACCCGGAGGAAAGCCACACGAATGCAGGGAGAACATGCAAACTCCACACAGAAACGACAACGTTCGAACCAGCGAGCTTCTTGCTGAGGCAACAGCACTACCTACTGCACCACTGTGTTGCCATTGATATATATTATTTTATTGAGTCTCTAAATTAAAGATTGGAAACAAAATTTGTAGCTAAAGATGATAATTTTATGTTAATTTTGCAACTATTTGTCTTTTGTTTTTTTAATAAAAAATATTTTATATTAGACAAGATCTAGACAACCGTTGTATAACTGGAATAATAATAATAATTATACTCAGTTGACGTTAATGCCTTCCTGGAGATTTTTTTTTTCAATGCTTTTAAAAACCTTTTTTAAATGAATTTCTAACAATAAAATATATAAGAATCTTTGGTAAATAACTGTTTATTCCAATAAATCTGACTTTCTTTAGAAGACAAAATAGGAAATAGTGTGAAAGTCTGGACTGGTGTTCAGCTGCTGACACTAGATTGTAAAAGCGCTGTAGAAATAAAGATGAGTTGAACAAAAATAATGCCCCTGATCTGTTAAACAGCACTTGGGAAACAATTTTAAAAATCCTAATCTTGTCTACAACAATGTATATATATATTATAAAGCATTATTTTTACCCAGTAACATTTAAATTATAATCCAAACTCATATGCAACACTCAAATGATAATGCTTTTCAAATAATAATAACATGTCCCACATTGCAGAATAAAAATATTAACAATCACTAAACAAAAGCATTGATATGAAATGAACAAGGTTATCAGACATTAGTGTACTTCATTTATTAATATTAAGCTTTACTGATGAGTTTTTAAATCAAGCCATAGCTTACGGGATCATGAAGATGATGACGCAGTGTTTTCTATAATATATATTCACTCAGCATCACATCCTCTGCTTATCCTCTCTCTTTACATTCTCAGCACATTCATTAGTCGTTTTGTTTTTGTCTGAGCACTTTTAAAGCTTACATTGACCAGAGGACACTAAACTGATTACAGATATTTTAAAGACGAACAGACATAATCAAACCGTTCATCTGTGGACATCAACACGCAATAATCACATACAAGAGCAAGAGTACAGATGCATAACCTGAAGTGCATGAACTGCGCATCACACGCTGATCTTTGAGCCAGAGCTTTTTTATTAAATATTGATGTACGTTTTCAGCAGTGATGAACAGAGGCGCTTCATTTAGTCGTCGTCTCGTCCAGCTTAGGCTCTAAAAACAACAGAAGAAGATCCGTCATCAAGCAGCACTGAACAGACCTGCTGATGTTCAACAAACACTAAACCTGCACAATATAAGAGCTGAGCCTCCGTATCACACTGTGTGCATCTGCAATAGTCACATCACAGGAGGAGACCACTCATTCAAGATGAACACATATTAAATATGATTATTTTGTATGATTAATAGGATGAGGAGCACGTTATTTTACATTTGATTGTTCATGAATGCTGTTAAACTCCACAGAAATCCAGAAAGCAGCTCTTATTGATTCATTTTTGCTTCAGATTCACTGCACAGAATCCTCGCGGTCGATGTAAATGAATGAAATCTGTGTAAACAGAGCTGTATTTCAGTCATCTGCTGTAACGATGCGCATTACACATGTCAGACCTGTGAAGCTGAACTGAGGGAACTTGCTGAGATCTCCTCCTCCATACAGACGCTGCAGTTTAGTGGTTTCCTCCGCCAGATTCTTCTGATACACCGGACCAGCGTCCACTACACCACCAGACGCCCTGCGGACACACACACACACCGTCAAAGTGATTCACAACAATAGCAAAGCACACACACACATAAGCACAAACATACATACAGTACATATACAGTACACACACACACACACACAAAATCAGAGTGATACACAGCAGTGTCTCACACACACATACAAACAAAAGCACAAACATACTCATTTATATGCACACAGTCAGAGTGACACACGCACACGCACGCACGCACACCAACGCGCGCGCGCACGCATGCACGCACACACGCACGCACACACACACACACACACACACACACACACACAAGTTAGTATTGTTGATAAAGGGTCTCTGTCCATTTCTCAGTGAATAGCTGATACAGTTGAAAGCAGTAGTTTACATTCACTCTAAAAAACATAACATAACCATTTTTAATAAATGTCTGATGGTAAATCACTAAACGTTTACTATTTTAGGTCTGTCAGGATTTCCTAAATGATTTAAATTTGCTAAATGCCAGAATAATGAGAGAATTTCTGATTAATATCTTGACAGTCAGAAGTTTACACACATTTCCTTGGTGTTTTTTAGCTTTGCTTTTAAACTGTTTAACTTTGGTCAAATGTTTTGGGTCTCCTTCCACAAGCTTCTCACAATAGTTTGCAGGAGTTTTGGCCCATTCCTCTTGACAGAATTGCTGTAACTGAGTCAGATTTGCTCACACAAGCTTTTTTAACTCTGCCCACACATTCTCTATAGGATTGAGATCAGGGCTTTGTGATGGCCACTCCAAAACATTCACTCTGCTGTCCTTAAAGCACATTTGACTAATTTGGCAGTGTGTTTAGGGTCATGGTCTGTCTGGAAGAGCCATTTGTGGCCATGTTGTAATGTCCTGGCTGATGTGTTGAGATGTTGCTTCAGTATTTCTCCATGATGTTCTGTCTTCATGATGCCATCTATGCTGTGAAGTGGACCAGTCCCTCCTGCAGCAAAACAGCCCCACAACATGATGCTGCCGCCCCCATACTCCACAGTTGGGATGGTGTTCTAGGCTTGTAAGTTTTCCCCTTTGTTCTCCAAATGTAACACTGCTCATTATGGCCAAACAGTTCAATCTTAGCTCCATCAGAGCACAGGACATGTCTCCACACATCAGTCTATTCCCAGTGTCATTCAGCAAACTGTAATCTGGCTGCTTTGTTGTTGATTCCCCCATGTTGTCACACAAGGAAGCAGTGTGTTTGAGCTTTTCCTTCAATACTATTCTACAGTTGTGCCTCACATTAACTCAAATGTTGTCAATTAGCCAATCAGAAACTTCCAAAACCCTGACATCATCATCAGAGCTTTTCCAGAGGCAGAATAATCTTACTGTATGTAAACTTGACTTTCAAGAAGAGTTAGAACAATTTCTCAAACAATCTCTCTCTCATTAAGCAGAACAGAAACACATGTGATCATCCCAACTTACCTTAAAGAGGAAAAGTTTACTCACATTAACATCTGACTTGTTTTAAAATGGTTTTGAGCCTTTGAATGTAAACTTCTGCTGCACACTGTATGTTGGTGCACTTCAACTTAACAGATTTATTAAGCTGTTCATCCAATAAAATAAGAGTTTGCTCACTGAACATCTTCAGGAATAAAGAGAGTATATCTGGATTTTATGGAGTTATTGGAAAGTAAAGTGAGGAAGCACACAAGCAGTGAAGTCAGTTTGTGGACACACACTTGCTCTTGCTGTTGTAGTCTCGGATCTTGTCCAGGAAGAGTTTCTGAATGGGGTCCATGTCTTTGGCCTTGTTGAAGAGGACGGCGGAGAGGCCGATGTTCCTGCGCAGAGAAACGCTGAGCGCTGAACGCAGCAGAGACGACACACGCGCAAATCCACTGTGAAGAGCCATGCTTCTGCACACAGAGAGAGAGAGAGAAACACATGGTTATTCTTTATATATATATATATATATATATATATATATATATATATAGATAGATAGATATATATATATATAGATATTTCTCTTTCATTGTCTATTTTAGTCTTTGTCCTTTATTTGTGTGTATGCATTTGTCAGAACTCTAATTGTGCGTTTTGTTTTTTGCATGTAAATGGGATGAATAGAACGGGACGATGAAACTGAAGGCCTGGTTTTAGACCACAATAACGGTCTTGAGAATGACAGACAGGAGTCCTGCACAGCGGCCACTGGGATTTAGAGACGCTCCTATTCAGAATAGTGTTCAGGTCACTACATGACACTGGAGCAAAACCTTTCCTGACACCTGCAAAACACCCCAAAGTTCTCAATAATATTCAGATCTGGGTACTGTGCAGGCCATGGGACATTTTTACTTTGTACTTTCATGAACTTCCCCTTCATTGAAGCACTATGTGACCAGTGCTGTGTGCATTGCTGCATTTTCATCCTGATACACACCAACACCTTCAGGATACAATGTGTGACCCATTGGGTCACATGGTCCTTCAGAATGGGTCGACAGTTCCTGCCAGTGACCCATCTAGCACCAGTATTGGGCCTATAGGGAATGCTATGATAACCATCAGGGATCTCCCCGCATGCTTCACTCTGGGCATCAGCAGTCTGGGTGGGAATTAACTTCACTCCAAAACATCTCTAATAATGCAACACGTCATTGATTACTCCTATAATTAAAAAGTTGCTATGATATATTGGCATCAAACTAAATGAATTCCCTCGTTATGTGTAGCTCTTTAACTGTCATTAATATTCTTTATTGATGATTTACTTATTGTGTTTGTCGCTTATTGCTTTTTTTTAAGCCAGTACAATGTACTGTAATACAATATAAATTGGATATACATGACATTTACAGTATCAGGGGCTCAAATATCGGACTTTAACCACATGAAGAGTTTTAATATAGCGATATATCTCAGTAGCAGGAGTGATTATATTTGCTGGATTGAGTTTGTTCATTAAAGCTCAGCAAAGGTCACTCAGTTCAGTTCAGCACATTAAACACACACATCTCTGAGAACACGAGTGTATTTCTGAATCTCCTGACTATAATAATCCATGTTTAATAACAGTTTTAATATGTGAAGAGCGTCAGGACGCGCTGATTTAGCGGCAGCGTTCGCGGATTACTCAAACACACGCACGCGCGCAGATCAAACACACTCAACTCCTAATACATAAACACACACACACATAAACATTATAAAATTATATTTACATGCAGAATAAAGACGATGAAAGAAAATCCGCTCTAACCTTGTGTTTGACACCAACCAGCAGACCGACAAGAACAACCGCTTCCGGATCACCGTGGGCGCTTGTGGGTATGACGCGCAGTGACGTAGTTCCGTAACGCTGCAGGGTTGAAGTGAGGCGGGTCTTTAAGTACATCAAGTTACTCAAATGACATCCACACAATATTAATTTAAAATCAGCATATATATTTTAATTTCACCACAGTTTGGATTATTAGTCGTCCTTCAGAGTGAAAGTAAACGTGTGGAGCGCCTCCTGCTGGCGAGTGCAGAACTGCACAGCTCATATATTCCTGAGGCAACATATATATATATATATATAAATATGTGTTAAAAACAGTGTTCACTTCTAAATATTTGATTTCCAAAAGGGTGTATGGTATTATACTGATGTGTGTTTCTTAAATTGGTTTGGGTCGTTTAATTTAATTGTCATTTAATAGTAATGTTTTTTTTTAATTATTATTATTTTTACTTTTTTTATTTTTTTTATTATCATTATTATTCTCATTGTTTTATTTGCTGAACTTTATTTTTTCGACTCTTTTTTTTCTTTCCTTTTCTTCTATTCCTTGCGACTCTTTTTATTTTTTCCTTTCCCTCTCTTTCCTCTTCTACTTACTACTACTATTATTATTATTATTATTATTATTACTTGTCCTCTCCCTGATTTCCCAACCTCCCCTCCTCTTCCCCCTGCCACTTTTATCATTAATGGTATTACTTTTACTTTTGTTATCATTAATATTATCACTGTTCTGACCTGTCCTCCTGTTATCTTTTCATTATCATTAATATAAGTATTAATACGATTATCATTATTAAGGTTGCAGTAATTGTTGTTGTTGTTGTTGTAGTAGTAGTAGTAGTAGTAGTCATCGTAGTAGTATCGATTGTAATTGTATTTTGAAGTAGTAGTTCCTGTAGTAGTTGATGTCGTTGGTATAGTGGTAGCAGAAGTAGTAAAAGTGTCGTTGTAGCAGTAGTAATCGTTGTTGGTGTAGTAGTACCAGTAGTAGATGTCGTTGATGTAGATGTTGTAGTAGCAGTGATTGCGGTAGTAGTAGTAGTAGTAGTAGACGTTGTATTAGTTGTAGCAGACGCTGTAGTATCAGTAGTGGTAGTCATTGTTGTGGTAGTATCAGCAGTAGTAGACATTATAGTAGTAATAGTTGTGGTTGTGATTGTAGTAGCAGCAATAGTAGTTAATCATTATATAGTAATATAAGTAACTTTCTGCAGTAGTAGTAGTTGGTGTAGTACTTGTGATTTATTATCATTGTCATTTATTATTACTGTTGTCCTTTCTTTCTTTTTACTGTCATTATTTCTATTATACATTACTAAGCATAGTTGTTACTTCCTAACTCTGACTGGTTTCTTTTGTATCTGTTTTACTTATATCTGCGAGACTAGATTCATTTATTGGCTAATATTGTTCCTAATGTATGTAATCTGACCTTCCACCAAGTTACCTTTACATGGACACACACACACACACACACACACACACACACACACACACACACACACACCAAACAGTACCTGACTATATTGTTTTTTTTTTGTTTTTTTTTATTGTTGTTTTGTTATGGTTTTTTGTTGATGTTTTTTTGTATTTGTATGATCCCAATTTATGTACCTTTTTGCATATTCTAAAAAAAAAAAAAAATTGGTTTGGGTCATTTATTCAATAAAGACCACGTGAAATCATGTTTATTTTGCTAGCACGTTGTTAGCAAACAATTTATCCACGCAAGTTAATAATCCACTTAAAAAAGTAGTTTGGACCATCTTTAAATAAAATCTTTCACTGTCAGTTTGACGAATTGGGTGAAATATGCTTAGCCAATATGGAGTCAGAAGAGTCTCAATAATAATTCACAAAAAATTCTAAATAAATTCACGCAAAATATGTACACAAGTGTGGCCAAATTCACATGAAGCCAGTTGCGTTGGTTCACTCCCACTCATTAATTCTCTCACAGGGCATCATGGGATAGTGTAGCTTCCATCGAATGCGAACTTCAGAATCTTGCCAGAAGTAGTAGGTCATCCGGGAACTTGCACAGTTTTTCGAATTCTATGGCTGCGTCCGAAACCACCGACTACTCAGTAGGTACTGCATTTGAATTTAAACGTACAGCTCGACCGTTAGAAAAGTGCGTTCTATACAGTATGAATGTGAAAAGCATGAATGGAATTCGCACGTACTACATCCGCCATTTTGTCATGGTCACGTGACCTACCTGCGTCAATTGCGTCGCTTTACTCCCATTCATAAATTCGCTTGCGGGGCATCATGGGATAGCGCAGCATGCATGGGATGCGCACTCTTGAATCTCGCCGGAAGTAGTAAGTCATCCGGGTACTTCTCGCATACTGATTTTCCAATTCTATGAATTCAGACACACTACTCGGCTCGCATACTGATTTTAGCGTACTATATAGTATGGAAGTATGCGGTTTTAGACGCAGCGTACGAATTTAGTCATACTGCTTGGCTTGCACACTGTATTCAGTGTACTATATAGTACGGAAGTATGCAACCTCGGATGCAGCCCATGTCTTTGCTTGAATTATTATTGAGACTCTTCTGACTCCATATAGCCACATCGATAGCCACGCCCCTAAATGTTAATCTCCATGCTTAAAATATAAAAAGAGCACAAAATAAACCCCGCCCCCTACTCAATATTCAGTTTGCAGGATTTGCATACATAAATTCACATGTATTGTTGTATTTTATTTATCAATGATATGACTTGCTTTCATTGTTGCAATGGTAAACATCAGGTCATATCTAAACAGTACAAAAGATGTGCCATTTATAAAATCAGACTGTATGTTATTAATATTCATGACTCTAAATGTGACCATTATAATAAGCTGTAACAGTAACTAAGTTCCTAGGAGTGAATATCCCAGTTTGGACAGCAGAGGGAGACATTTAGTGTGAATTTATGTGTCCATTCTAGACAAAATGGAGGTCAAATGAACCATAATTATGCAAATAAGCAACCAATATGAAGAAATGTAGATGTTGACACATTAAACTGATCAAAAATGGACATCTATGATATTTAATAAATGCTTTTATTGTCCCTTTGTTTATTTATGAACCGATATCAGTTTTATATTTAACTCAGATGCATGTTCAATCAAATAAACACCTGAATAATCCCAAATATTTACAGTTCTAACTGAGAGTAGGTCTGATTTGTGCACTGTAAACAAACAAGGCATGCCAAACGTGGGTCTGTATGTACATTCGAAACTTTATTTATGGAATACAGTGTAGAAAGCGCAGTAGTTTTCCAGTCAAAGCAAACGATAGACAGAGAAAAAGAAGTTTATCGCCATCTTTCAGCACATCTGATCAAACCACAGCAACCCAAAGCATTACCCACAATGCACCGCTGCTCCCACTGACATTCATCAGATAGCCGATTATTATTGATCATCTGTAGATCATTTAAATCAGAAAGTGTCTACAACAAAACACAAGAGGAGGAGTGAGTGATCAACAGACGAACGACAAGATCATTTAACGCTGCAGGACAGATCACACCACATTCAGCACAAGATCACAAGAGATTTGCATGAGCACGAAGACAAATGATCCACTAATATTGGCTTGCGTTGTTAAAGAGGTCATGAAGTGAGAACGCAGAATTCCCTTTATATATTGAGCTTATATACGAGCTCATCAATATTCCACAAGTTTCAGAAATCAAATAAAATCAGCTTCTATTGAAGCATTTCTGACAAAACCACTGGAATGGTGTATATTATGTGGCGTAATAGGGTGGATAAGCCACGCCCACTTCTATTTCATTGCCTGCTGAGCCTTGTTAATATGCAAAACTGTCAGCCAATCCCACTTCTATATCCATCACTGCAAGCTGAGCCTTGTTATTATGCAAAACTGTTAGCCAATCACAGCAGTGGGTGTTCCCTTCTGAGTCGACAGTTGGCCACGCCCACTGAAACTGTGTGTTCTGATAAGAGTCAAAAATGGGGACAGAAAATTTGATTATTTGTAAATATGATTGTGTTTTGATGTATAAATATTGATGATATGATAAGTGGAGCTCAGAGAATAATGTAAAATAAAAACATTAATTAATTAAAAAAGTATCACATGACCAATTTAAACAGATCTGCATGACTGTAATGCAGCAATAAAAATAATATCTCTAGACATGATTAATAATAACGCATTAATTAATATTCAGCACAAATGCAACCAACCATGATAAATACTTGAAATATATTGAAGCCTCCAGACAAAACCACTGCAATGTTGTATTTTATGTGATGTAATAGGGTGGATAAGCCACGCCCACTTCTACTTCACAGCCTGCTGAGCCTTGTAAATATGCAAAACCATCAGCCAATCCCACTTCTACATCACTGCATGTTGAATCTTGTTAATATGCAAAACTCTCAGCCAATCAGAGCAGTAGGTGTTTACTACAGAGTATGTTGGCTCCGCCCACTCAAACTGTGTGTTCTGATGAGAGTCAAAAATGGGGACAGAAAATAGTGGATTATATGTTATTTATGATTTGTTTTGATGTATAAATATGGTTTATAAATATAAATATATTCACATTAATTAATTAAGAAAGTATCACATGACCACTTTAAGTCGAGTAATGTAATGCAGTAAAAAAAAAGTCTGGACCCGGCTAATAAAATGCATTAATTACATTCAGCACAAATGCAACTATGATAAATACTTGAAATCATATTTTAGTTTCATTGCAGTTACAACAACCTGAAGTCAAATAAAAAATTGCAATGCACAAAATAATTAAAACGTAATTAAATGAAACAGATTTCTTGTGATTTTGCAGTGGTTTGAATGCAGCAGGATCTGTTTCTGCAGTGAAACACCAGAAACGGGAGATTTTTACATCTGCGCGCACACACACACACACACACACACACACACACACACACACGCACACACACGCACACACACATGGAGTGACGAACCAACACAAAACCGACTGGAGAAAAACATACAAACATACACAGAATAACCCACAATCCCACCCGAGCCCAACACCTGCTTAAAAAACACAGACAACCACGAGTCCAATGGAGAACGGAAATTAAATAGCTGTTCATAAAGAGGAGGTAAATAAATCTCTCGAAATGCATAGGACGAAAACATTGAAGACAGTAAATGTACATGGACAGCTTCGGCTGGATCCACTCAGCCTGATAAAAAAACAACAACTAGAAATGATATTGAAATAAAAGCACGAATCCGTTTAATCCAGCTTAAAACTATCAAAGCAGAAGCCAATCGAGTTCTCTTTTCTTGTGCAACTCAAATCACATTTCACAAGTTGTACAGTTTAACCCTGCTAACACGCCTCTACGTGAGAAAAGACCCAAATAGCATGTATTTCCCGTCAGTTTTTGTTTTCTATCATGCACTACACAGTTACAGCTAGTCTTTCTTTTTGCGTTACTTCAATATTCACAAACTAAAAAAATGTTTGTTTGTTTTTTTTTTGGCAAAATTCTTTCTTTTTTTTTTTTTTTGGAAAAACAAATCAGAAACAATCAAACAATTTCCAGGTCTCATTCAGAAGGACATCAATGTAAGCACTAGATTTATAGTGATTTTCTGGTCTATGACCGGCGTCACCAAACACAGCACAGCTGCAGTCAGTGTGAGGAGGAAGAGGAAGGAGACGCGACTGACGGAGGAAGTCTCGCACGTTCAGCCCTCAAATACACCAGTGTTTCACTCGTTTAGTAGTGTGAGAGCAGACGGTGCAGAAAACACCAGAACCAGCCCAGAATACACCAGAACCTGGACTGGCCTACTGTAGCAGAGGAATATTATCAGTGATTTGGATTTAATCTGAGTTTTGTGTTTACATTGACCAGTGATTTAAATTGAATATGAATTGTTTATTTACGTTGGCCAGGGGTTTTAATTGGATCTGAATATTGCGTTCAATTTGGCCAGTGATTTGGACTGAATCTATTTTATGTGATTATATTGGCTGGTGATTTAGACTGAATCTGAATTGTGTGTTCACTTTGGCCAGTGATTTGAACTGAATCTGAATTGTGTGTTCACTTTAGCAAGAGAATTGAATTGAATCTGAATAGTGTGTTCACTTTGGCCAGAGAATTGAATTGAATCTGAATAGTGTGTTCACTTTGGCCAGAGAATTGAATTGAATCTGAATTCTGTGTTCACTTTGGCCAGAGAATTGAATTGGATCTGATTTGTGTGTTTAAATTGGGCAGTGATTTGAACTGAATCTAATTTTGTGTTCACTTTGGCCAGTGATTTGAACTGAATCTAAATTATGTGATTATATTGGCTTGTGATTTGGACAGAATCTGAATTATGTGTTCACTTTGGAAAATGATTTAGTCTGAATCTGAATTTTGTGTTCACTTTTGCCAGTGATTTGGATTGAATTTGAATTTTGTGTTCACTATGGCCAGCGATTTAAAGTGAATCAGATTTATGTGTTTGTTTTGTAATATGAATTTGGACTAAATATGAATTAGGCATTCAATAAAATGTGAATCCTACTGAAATTTGCATTATGCATGAACTTAAACTGAATCTGAATTGTGTGTTCACTTTGGCCAGTAATTTGGACTGAATCTAAATTGTGTTCACTTTGACCAGTGATTTGAATTGAATCTGAACTATGTGTTCACTCTGATTGCTCATTTCTGACCGTGATCTGGCCAACGGTGATGTTTGTTGATGTTCTGGCATCTCCTGCACCGTCTGAGGAGGGTTCGGGGAGGGTTCGGGGAGGGTTAGGGGTGACGGTGCTCCATCAGTTGTGCATCTGCTCAAAGAACTTGTAGGTGGGGTTTTCATAGCCGTTCTGCTGCATCTTAGACAGATGACGCTCCTCTGGAGTCACGGCCGCGTCCACCTGTCAATCAAAACATTCAACTCAAATCACGATGTCATGAATTCAGCTCATTTCTAGACCGCGAGTGGAGACGGTGTGAACTCACGCACCTCGATGATGCCGTGGTGGATGGACGTGTACTGCTTCTTCCTCAGCATCACCAGCGTGATGACGATGATGGTTGCTATGACGACGCCTCCGACCATCAGGCCAATAATAGCTCCTTTATTGGAGCTCACGTCCTCCGCAAAGAAAACCTGAAGGCAGGAGACAAAGAGAAAGATCAGCTTTATTCCTGCAGGGTTTTTAAATATATTCATTTCTTGAGCTTTTACATTTACAGTGTACTGTACCCTTTCCCTCACACAACCACAGCGCTGACAAACAACAACAACAACAACAACAACAACAACAACAACAGGTCAATAAACTTGAGTCAAAAGCAGATTTGACCTTGAGGGAACAAACTGTCCCATTTCTGTTCACTGCTGCTGTATTTTGATAATACATTTGAATATGTGTGTGTGTGTGTGTGTGTGTGTGTGTGTGTGTGTTTGTGTACCAGCTTCTGGTGGTAGACTTCACTGTGTCTCTCTTCAGCTTCCATCCGCAGCTCAGGAATGTCATCAGGC
>NC_133176.1:905000-922500 GCF_049306965.1 Danio rerio
TGCAAACATGTACACATGTATCATACACACACAATCAAACACACAATCACACACACAAACACTCAAACACATATGCACATGCACACAGTCATACACACTCATCCACAAACACACATAAACAAACACACACACACACACGCACACACACACACATTTATATACACACTCACAATCAAACACTAACACACACACACTCACACACACATGCATACACACTCATCCACAAACACACATAAACAAACACACACACACACACACACACGCATTTAAACACACACACATGCATACACACTCATTCACAAACACACATAAACAAACACACACACACACATTTATACACATGCACACACCTAAACACATATACACACACACACATTTATACACACTTATCCACAAACACACGTAAACGAACAAACACACACACATTTACATACACACTCATAATCAAACACTAACACACACACATGCATTTAAACACACACATGCATACACACTCATCCACAAACACACATAAACAAGCACACACACACACACACACACACACACACACACACATTTATACACACGCACACACTTAAACACATTTACACACACACACATTTATACACACTTATCCAGAAACACACATTAACAAACAAACAAACAAACACACACACACACACATTTACATACACACTCACAATCAAACACTAACACACACATTCATGCGCACTTATCCACAAAAACACATAACAACACACAAACACACACACACATTTATTTACACACTCGCAATCAAACACTAACACACACACACACCATAACACATTCAAACACACACACACACATTCATGCACACTTATCCACAAACACACATAACAACACACATATATGCACACATTTACACACACACACACACACACACACACACACACCAACACATACCTGCACACACACAAATAAATACTAACACACACACACACACACACACACACACACACACACACTCACCGACTTGGTCCTGGATGTCGTCAGCAACGCCGGGCACTTTGTACAGCAGGCCGAGAGACTGGTTCATGCGCTCCTCGATCACACGCAGATGCGTCAACACCTGAGGTCAGAGGTCACTCACTTTAATCACAACACTTGCTCTGCACTTACTCATCAACATTACACACTAGTCTCAAGCATGTAACCTAGGGAGCTCAGGGAGCTCCCTACATAGACAACACACACACATAACTCACAACCACTCAGGAAAGTTGGACTGCAAGTGTATTCAATCCTCAAATCTCAACACATGAATAAAGAATAACACACACACACACACACACACACACACACACACACACACACACACACACACACACACACACTCACACACACACACACACACACACACGCGCAAGCCAAAAATAAAGAGAGAAAGCTCTAGAAGCAGCAGCAATCGTGATGTAACATTAAATATATATACGAGAGTCCTCATTAAACATTTACATCCAATATTATATTCAAAGCCCAAACACACACAACACTCCTAATTTAGCCCTCCTCAGCTCTCGCGAGTCCCGTCATTCTGAACACAACCATCATACCATTAAAAAATAAATGAAATGACGTGTGAATACTGCAGACAAGTGTATTTATTCAGCATTTAAACGTGTTCATCACATTTCAAATGCTTTAGGAAAACAGTGTATAGATATATCCTTATAATGGAAGTCAATGGGGGACAAACAGCACCAACACAACCAAAGCGGAGTCAATCTGAACAGCACACAAGGGTGAAGACACTTCATATAAAGTGGGACGGGTAATGCATCACTGAAGTTGACCATTGGAACTGTTGTTTATGTTGACCTGAGTTCAGGATTGTTTAGTGCAGAGGTGATGGATTATTCAGAGAGTGTGTGTGTGTGTGTGTGTGTGTTGTGCTGCTCATTCTTGTACCTGAGGCCGTATCTGTGCTGCTTTCTTGGGGTCCACCATGCGCACGTGTTCGAAGTGTTTGAGTGTGTGTTGACGGTCCTTCTGCTCGGCCCGTACATACTTCTTCAGCAGGCTGAACACATGACGAGGCTGCAGAGAGAAGCACACACATCACACTTTGCATTCCCGGCGTCTTTCAATTTCTGATTTTGCATCGTGTCATTTAAACTTTGCATCTCACAGAATTATCCTGCATCTCATCGTTTCCACTTATCATGAAACAGTTCTAAGTTTACACTTTGCAATTCTGATTTTGCATCTCACAAATGTCATATTTGCATCCGTTAACTCCTGCTTAGTTTGCATTATAATATTGGTACTTTACACTTCGCAGTTCTGACTTTAAATCTTGTAACTCCAGGAATGCATGACGCACTTTTGACTTTGCTTCCCACAATTTTGACATCATGAAAATACAAGTTTGCACATCACAATTCTGAATTTGCACTTGTATTTTGAGTTTATACCTTGCATATCCGACTTCACATCCCACAATTGTAAATGTACACCTTGCAGTTATGACTTTGAATTTTGCAGTTCGGATCTTTCATCTGCATGGTTTCCGCTACATTCATTCTTCCGTGGCGGGGCACCACACCAAAATTCATCCTGCCACGGCTACATTACAGCTCTTATTCAAAATATTCTGTTGTTTTTTTAAATAGCGGGTTAAAATCGCACCAAAAACGTATGAAAAGGTAAGTGAATAATAACAGCGCAAACTTTTCTGTGACCGTAGTAGTGCTGTGCGTGCTATTTAACCCTTTAAGGTGACGTGCTGACTGACAGGTGCGTGATGCGTGAGACCAGCAAACATGGCGCAGCATTCAGGTATGATGAACAGTTTCCATAATTATACTTAATTTACAGATAACGGTCTGTGGCTCTGCATATAATGACTTTATCTTGCTGGAGTTTATAGACGTTTCACTTTACTTCAAAACGCATTAATGCCGCTCCGCAAGTCTATCTGAGACATTCATAAATATTCCTAGCAAATCTAATAAATGCTGGAGACACACTCGCTACATAAACGCACTAAATCACACTTCAGCCGCGTTTATTTGAGGGCGCGCAAGAAAATCTGCACTTCAGCAGCGTATATTTGAGAGCACACAAGAACTTTTGTGCACGAGCAAAGGAAATCGGCGCTCAAGCAGAGATTGACATGCTCGTAGGCTATTACATGAATGCGATCTCGATGTAATGCTGCGCACATGACATTTGTCAATGAAATAACGCCACATGTAGTGGTAGATCTGTGTAAAATGGCCAACAGAGTCTGCCGCCACAGCTGGAAAAAATCCTAGAGGGAACACTGATCTGAAATTCACATTTGTCTCTTGAAACTCCAGCTTTACTTAATGCTATTTTGATTTTGCATCTTACAAATCTGAATTAACATATTGCAAATCTAAATTTGCATCTCAAAATTCCCAGTTTGCATTCCATAATTTTGACTTTGCATCATGCATTTCTGACTTTGCATCCCATAATTTTGACTTTGTATGTAACAACTTCCAGTTCTGACTTTGAATCTGGAAATTTTGACTTCACATTTTGCAATTTCAACTTTGCATCTCACAATTCCGAGTTTGCATATAAAAAGTTCTGATCTTTCATCTGTGAAAATGCACGTTTATCTCTTGAAATTCCATCTTCATATCATGCAATTCTAAGTTTGCATCTCATAATTTTGACATTGCATGTAACTCTGAGCTTACACCCTGCAATTCTGACTTCACATTTCAGTTCAGATCTCACCTGTGAAAACACTTGTCTCTTAAAAATTCCAGCTTTATTTCATGCAATTTTGAGTTTGCATCTCACAAATCACAAAGTTTTTACGTCACAATTGAGATTTATTTTTCTCAAGCGTTCTGATATGTGGTGTGTTGTGTGATATGAGGAGTGTTGTGTGATATGAGGAGTGTTGTGTGATATGAGGTGTGTTGTGTGATATGAGCTGTGTTGTGTGATATGAGCTGTGTTGTGTGATATGAGGTGTGTTGTGTGATATGAGGTGTGTTGTGTGATATGAGCTGTGTTGTGTGATATGAGGTGTGTTGTGTGATATGAGGTGTGTTGTGTACCCGTGGTGGATCGGCCTGCAGGGCAGACAGGTAGCTCTCGAGGGCGAGGCGGCGGCGGTCGTTCAGCAGAGCCTCCACCCGTGCCATGTGTGTCTCCACCAGCTGCTGACGCTCGCTGGCCGACTCCTGCTCCAGAGCCTCCACCTTCTCCTGGAAGTGCTGCAAAAACACACAAAAAATAAACTAAACATCCTCCAGGCCTGCTACTGAAGGCCTGATAAAGGTTGTTTTGAGTAGGGCTGCACAATGCACATTATCAGCCTGCCTGTATATATTTTTCCCCCATTTCTGTTCAACAGAGCAGATTTCTTCAGCACATTTTAAAGAGAATAATTTCAATAACTCATTTCTATTAACTCAGATATTCTACAAGACACTAATATTCAGCTTAAAGTGACATTTGCAGACTTAACTAGGGTAATTAGCGTAAACTTAGAGTAATTAGGCAAGTCATTGTATAACAGTGGTTTGTTCTGGAGACAAGGGGGCTAATAATACTGACCTTAAAATGGGTTTAAAAACTGCTTTTATTCTAGTCGAAATAACACAACATAGACTTTCTCCAGAAGAACACATATTATGATATGAGATACACTGAGATATGAGAGAGGCCAATAAGAATCAGAATTTCCGGCAAGGTTTTTAGTCATTCGTGGTGCTTTAAAGTGTAGATGCAACTTGATATATACATATATTAATATATTATTTTATTTTATTAGCTCAGAAAAATAGCTATTATCTGTTTATTTTTGTACGATCATTACATAAATGATTAAAAAAATAGCTGATAGTGTTTTTAAAGTTAGTTATATTGTATGAAGCATCGTTATTACAACTCTCAACAACAGTATCAGATATTGCATATTATCCAGTATCACCCAGCTCTATTTTTGAGCACTCTGACCTGGATCACGGCCTTCTTGTCGTTGCGTGGTAAACTCTTGGCCTGTCTCTCGGCCTCTTCCCATTCCCTCATCACCTATAAAACACACAACACAACAAAGACATGTTCGGAAACGTCTTTACTGTGGTCAATACTGAACCACTGTGATGACAGACTTTGGCTGAGGCATTTTACAGTGAGTGCTGTGTGACATTTCTGTTTTACAATGTGCTGGAAACATCGCAAAGTCCATTAATGCATCCCATCACACACATGGCTCAGTGGTTAGGTGTTTCCATGTGGAGTTTGCATGTTCTCCCCATGTTGGCGTGGGTTTCCTCCTGGTGCTCCGGTTTTCTTTATGGTCCAAGCAGATGCGCTATAGGGGAATTGATGAACTCAACTGGCCGTAGTGTATGAGTGTGTGTGTAAACAAGAGTGTTTGGGTGTTTCCCAGTACTGAGTTGCAGCTGGAAGGGCATCCGATGTGTAAAACATATGCTAGAATAGTTGTCAGTTCATTCCACTATAGTGATTCCTGATTAATAAAGGGACTAAGCCGAAAAGAAAACTAATGAATGAATGTGGACATGGAGCATTTTAAGGAGGGACATGGAGTGCAGACGTAGCCAGATTTAGTACCTGAGACATGCGCTCGCGGTGTTTGGTCTCCAAACTTTCTTTGGCCTGTAGAAAGTGAGCGTGTTCGTTCTCGTCCGCCGGCGTCTCCAGATATCGGTCCACTGCATCCGGAGGGCTGGAGGATGGAGTCGGCACTGCGGATTGACACACACACACACACACACACATACTTATTACAGGACATGAGAAAAGCAGATGACAGTAAAACCCTGTTAAAAAAGACAAAAACAACAAAATAAAACATTTACATTTAGTCATTTAGCAGATGCTTTTATCCAAGCGACTTACAAATGAGGACAAGGAAGCAATTTACACAACTATAAGAGCAACAGAGAATAAGTGCTGTAGGCGAGTTTCAGGTGTGTAAAGTGTAAAAAGCAAAACGTTTTTATTATTATTATTTTTTGTAGTACAGTTAGCGGTGGAGCCAGAGAGGCAATTGCAGATTAGGAAGGGAAGTGGAGACTAAATAGTTGAGTTTTTAGTGGTTTCTTGAAGACAGCGAGTGACTCTGCTGTTCTGATGCAGTTAGGGAGTTCATTCCACCAACTGGGCAGATTGAACGCGAGAGTTCGCGAAAGTGTTTTCTTCCCTCTTTGGGATGGAACCTCGAGGCGACGTTCATTCACAGAACGCAAGTTTCTGGAGGGCACATACATCTGCAGAAGTGAGAGCAGATAAGAAGGAGCAAAGCCAGAAGTCGCTTTGTAGGCAAATATCAGAGCTTTGAATTTGATGCGAGCAGCAACTGGCAGCCAGTGCAAACGGATGAGCAGCGGAGTGACATGTGCTCTTTTAGGTTCATTAAAGACCACTCGTGCTGCTGCGTTCTGAAGCAGCTGAAGAGGTTTGATAGAGTTAGCTGGAAGCCCGGCTAGTAGAGAGTTGCAGTAATCCAATCTGGAGAGAACAAGAGCTTGAACAAGGAGTTGAGCTGCATGTTCAGATAAGAAGGGTCGGATCTTTCTGATGTTATAGAGTGTGAATCTGCAAGATCGAGCAGTTCTAGAGATGTGCTCAGAGAAGTTTAGTTGGTCATTAATCGTTACTCCAAGGCTTTTCACCATTTTGGATGCAGTAATGGTTGCCCCATCCATCTGGATTGAAAAGTTATGGTGTAGAGTCGGGTTGGCAGAAACTTTAAGCATTTCCGTTTTCTTGAGGTTAAGCTGAAGATGATGATGATCTCTCTACAGGACACTACAGGACAATCTGCATCAGGAATGTCATCTTTTCCTTGATTAGAACATTTTGAGGATTATGAAAGTCTCTGTATAATGTCAGTTTGCTCATAAAGCAATATAATATAAAACTGTTGTAAATGACTCAAGTCTAAAGAAGAACAGATGAAGGGAGGAGTGGAAGGTTTGTAGAGCATGTAACCTGCGTTAGTGATTTTATGCATGCAAATGAAAGACACTAACACACACACACACACACATGCATGCACGCGCACACACACACACACACACACACACACACACACAAACACACACACACACGCAAACTTCAGTCTATGAAGTTAGTTGAAGAATCAGAGCTACAGAAAGGAAATTCAAGGCGAAATTTTGGGTTAATCAGCAGCCAAAAGCAACCCCAGCCGGTTAGAGAAGATGGTGAGCTTTAACACGCGTGAAAACACACGCCAGAAGCACATAGAATAATTAATCCAAAGTCAACCCACTCGCACTGATGACTGACCTTCTGAGAAACACAAAAGAAGACGCTTAGCAGAGTGTTCACGCTGCTCTTTACTTTTGTTTTTTGAGAATGAAAAAATAAAGATATGTAAATGAATGTATCATGCCTTTTATGATAATTACTGATGAAAATAAAAATAATATTTACATAATATGAGGGCAAATAATATTGCTTTTATATTTTAAATAATCCAGCCAGAACCTATATATAAAAAAACTACATACATAAACAAACACACATATTATTGTGTGTGATTTGCATATATTACCATTAGTGTTGGAATTAATAAAAAAATATACATGTCCATTATTTTACATAATATATGTATGTCCACTGTGCATATTTATTATGCATATATAAAAATACACACATGCATGTACATATTTGAAAAAAAAATCATTATTTTATTTTCAGATATAAAATATATATAATAAGAATAGTTTTTTTTTATATTTGTGTGCATATATACACTCACTGGTCACTTTATTAGGTACACCTATCCAATGCACATTTCTAATCAGCCAATCACATGGCAGCAACTCAATGCATGCAAGCATGTAACCATGGTCAAGACAATCTGCTGCAGTTTAAAAGCATCCTGCCTTGTATCAGCGGTTCAGGCTGGTGGTGGTGGTGTAATGGTGTGGGGGAGATTTTCTTTGGCTCCATTAGTACCAATTGAGCATCAACGCCACAGCCTACCTGAGTATTGCTGCTGACCATGTCCATCCCTTTATGAGCACAGTGTCTCCATCTTCTGATGGCTACTTCCAGCAGGATAACGCAGCATGTCATAAAGCTCAATCATCTCAGACTGGTTTCTTGAACATGACGATGAGTTCACTGTACTCAAATGGCCTCCACAGTCACCAGAGCTCAATCCAATAGAGCAGCTTTAGGATGTGGTGGAACGGGAGATTGGCATCATGGATGTGCAGCTGACAAATCTGCAGCAACTGTGTGATGCTGTCATGGAGCAAAATCTCTGAGGAATATTTCCAGCAGCTTGTTAAAACTGCCATAAAGGATTAAGGCAGTTCTGAAGGCAAAAGGGGGTCCAACACGGTACTAGTAATGTGTACCTAATAAAGTGGCCGGTGAGTTTATATACACACACTCACAATACACACACATAATATTTAAAAGATTAATCAGCATTAGTAGTTGTCAATTTTTCATGGATCTCACATTTGGGCATAACATGCTTAAACACATTATTTGAACTCCCACTATTGATGATGTTATTCTACTCTTCTAGTGTTTGTTGCTCTTCTGTGTGTTTCTCTGAAGGGTCAGACTGGCGTGTGTTTCTCAGTGGTCACTTACACACACCGCTGCAGACGGACAGACAGTATTCCTCCGACTCAAAGTTATTACGGTTTCCTCCGCAGCCGCCGTAGATGAAGGGCGCACAGCGGCGCTCCTCACGCACATAATACCAGCGGGACAACATGGCCCTACAGGGACCCGTCTCTGCACTCGCAAAACACACCTCTGACACACACACACACACACACACACACATGTGGTGATGACATGAAAACTTGTGATGCACCCTAATGAACAATTCACAGAAACACCAAATGCAGTGCCAATAGAAAATCATCACAATGAGAGAGACTGAAAATCAGCGAGTTTTTAGCTCCGCCCACCGACTAGAAATACCTATTAAATGATAGTGTATAAACTCCGCCCCTAAATCACTGCCTGTATAGCTCCACCCATACATAAAGTTACTTTATTATGTAATAGTGTGGCTAAACTTCACCTCCTTCATCTGCATCACTAAGCCTGTTTAGCACCACCCATGGACTACTAGCGTAGTATGTAAATATTAACTTACTGATGTAATAGTGTGGCTAAACTCCGCCTCCTGTTTAGCTCTGCCTGTTGAATTAACACTATTAAGATAGCGTGGCTACACTTCGCCCCCTTAATCTGTTTAGATCTGCCCATGGACTGTAGTATGTAAATAATAACTTCATTATGTAACAGTGGGGCTAAACTCCGCCTCCTGCTTCTACGAAAGTGCCTGTTTAGCTCCTCCCATTTACTAGTACTGTAGTATGTAAATAATGACTTTAAGATGTAATAGTGTCGCTAAACTCCACCCCATCGATCTCCCACTGTTTAGCTCCGCCCACTGACTGGTACTGTAATATGTAAATAATGACTTTATGATGTAATGTTGTGGTTAAACTCCGCCCCTAAATCATTGACAGTTTAGCTCCGCCCACTGTCTGTTACTGTAGTTTGTAAATAATGACTTTATGATGTAATAGTGGCTAAACTCCGCCCCTAAATCACTACCTGTTTAGCTCCGCCCACTGACTAGTACTGTAGTATGTTAAAAATGACTTCATGATGTAATAGTGTGGTTAAACCCCGCCCCTTAAGCACTGACTGTTTAGCTCCGCCCACTTTCTGTTACTGTAGTTTGTAAATAATGACTTTATGATCTAATAGTGGCTAAACTCCGCCCCTAAATCACTGCCTGTTTAGCTCCACCCACTGACTATCACTGTAGAATGTAAATAATGACTTTATGGCGTAATAGTGTGGTTAAAATCCGCCCCTAAATCACTGCCTGTTTAGCTCCGCCCACTGACTGGAACTGTAATATGTAAATAATGACTTCATGATGTAATTGTGTGGTTAAACTCCGCCCCTAAATGACTGACTATTTAGCTCCGCCCACTGACTATCACTGTAGAATGTAAATAATGACTTTATGACGTAATAGTGTGGTTAAACTCCGCCCCTAAATCCCTGATTGTTTAGCTCCACCCACTGACTAGTACTTTAGTATGTGAATAATGACTTCATGTGTCTCTGTAAGTGCTGTGTGGTGTGTATGGATGATTGGCGGCTGTCCCTCACCTCGCACCACCTCCTCTACAGACTCAGTGGTGGTGGTGGTGGTGGAGGTCAGGGCTGCGCTGGTGCTCTGGGTGCGCTCCTCCTCCTCCTCCTCTTCCTCTATCTTCTCGTCCCGATCTCCATCTCCATCCTGATCCTCGTCCTCTTCCTCGTCCGCATCCTCATCATCCTCCAGCACCGCCGGCTCCGCTGCGGCATCACGAGTCATGCTGAACACACACACACTAGTGTTATAATCCTCCATTACCATCTGCCACATACACACACATGCACACACACACAAATGCAGACACATATATGCTCTCACACACATTGTGTTGAATTAAAAAATTTAATTTGTGTGTGCATGATATATGTGTAGGTGTGTGTGTGAGATATCTGTGTGTGTGTGTGCGTGTGTGCATGAGATGTGAAGGTGTGTAAGTTATGTGTGTGTGATATCTATAAGCGTGTTTTAGTATGAGATTAAATGTGTGCGTGTGTGTGTGTGTGTGTGTGTGATGTGCAAGTCTGTGTGTGTGTGTATGAGATAACTGTAAGTTTGTATGAGAGTCAGTGTGTTTATCAAAGTATGTCAGAGCCTGTGTGTGTGTGTGAGAGAGATATCCAAGTCTGTATGAGAGTGAGTGTGCATTTCAGTATGTGAGTGTATGTGTGTATGCGTGTAAGAGTGTGTGTGTGTGTGTGTATGAGAGTGTAAGAGTGTGTGTGTATGAGAGTGTAAGAGTGTGTATGTATGAGAGTGTAAGAGTGTGTGTGTGTGTGTGTGTGTATGAGAGTGTAAGAGTGTGTGTGCGTATGAGAGTGTAAGAGTGTGTATGTATGAGAGTGTAAGAGTGTGTGTGTATGAGAGTGTAAGAGTGTGTGTGTGTTGAGAGTGACCTGTTCTCGGTGTAATCAGCCTCCGCTCCGCCCCACCACACGTCTGAATCGTCCTCCTCCACAGCGGCGCTCTCAGACTCTTTACCCGCGTCTGCAGGACAGCACACGAACTCCACACCCCGGAAACGGTCAATTCCACACGGCAACAGCATCCCATAATCATGCAGATTCATGCTGCGGTCACCACACGACTGCGCAGACCATAGAGACACACACACACACACACACTTTATCAGTCTGACCTCATGCTGCATGACTCCAGTTAATTACTCATGTGGTGTGTGTGTGTGTGTGTGTGTGTGTGTGTGTGTGTGTGTGTGTGTTTCTGACCTCTTTGGCGACGGTGTGCCAGTGCAGGTGACTCTCACACATGTCCATGCGCTCCTGATGCAGGAACTTACACTTATCAGGAACCAGCAGAGCATCGCTGACAAACTCCCCAACTGACGAGAGAAACACACACACACACACACACACACACACACACACACGTGATGAACAGAGAGCAATGAGCTGGTGGACTACACACACGCACATATTTATACACACTCACACACATACAGAATACATACACACACTCGCTCAAACACACACACACACACACACACACACACACATAAACACATGTACACATGCATCTAGAAGATATACACACACACACTCGCTCACACACTCATCGAAATAAACTTTACACATGAAACAAACACACTCACATACACACGCACACACATGTAGAAGACATAACACACAGACCCACACTCGTTCAAAGACACACATTGAAATAAATACAATAACACAAACACACACACACACACACACATCCAGAAGATATACACACACACTCATCGAAATAAACTTTAAACATGCAAACACACATTGAAACAAACACACTCACATACACTTATACACAAGCACACACATGCAAACACACATACAGAAGATTAGCACACACTTGCACTCACACACTCATCGAAATAAACATTCACAAATGCAAATATGCATCAAAACAGATACACAAACACACACATACTCATTTACACAAAAACACACACACACATACGATCACACTTGCTCACATACTGTACATACAAGCACACATCAAAGCAAACACATTTACACACACACAAAATCTCACACACTCGCACAAACACACACACACACTCTCATCTACACTAAAGGCTGATTTATACTGCTGCATCAAACGCACGTGTATGCTACGGCATTGATGCATAGCCCTTCGTCATGGCCGTCAACAACAACGCGTAGCGCAAGCTCTGTGATTGGTCAGCTTGGTAGCGCTGACGAGTCTGGGCGCGAATCCAAGAGCCACGCGAATGGCGCGAGCGATTGTTTACAAGTGTGGAGTGCCGTGAAGGATGGAAAGTTTTGTTTTGTGTTTACCTCATAGTTAAAGTTGTTGCACGTCCGCCGGTTCCTGCCTCAAAATGAGCGAGTTTGAGCCACTTGTACATCCCGGAAGTGTTCAGGAAAGCAAAGCAGCAGCGAAGAAACTCGACACAGAGGAACATTTACACCTCACTGCCCACTAGCGTTTCGGAAGTGTTAATGCAGACCGACAGAGACAGCAGCAGAAGTATAAATGCACGACTACGCACGTTGCATGCGCTGTGGGTTACGCCGGTCACCTGACGCAGAAGTATAAACCAGACTTAAGACAACGACACTCACCCAGGCAGCGGTACGGCACTACGATGTGCATGTGACTGCGGCACTGCTTGCGGCTCTTCTTACACCAGTCCCAGATGCTGACCGGCTGATTGGCCTCCACCACATTGGTGATCTGCAGCTCCGGATACACCTGAACAACAACAACAGCAGTGAAATAATGTGAAAACAATTCAATTAACGTGAAATTAATGTCAAAACATATCAATAAAAGTGTGTGCTGGGTAAAGATTAAATGCAATTAATCCAAAATAAGAGTTAGTTTTGACATAATATATATTTATGTGTGTGTGTGTGTGTGTGTGTGTTTGTGTGTGTGTGTGTGTGATATACATATTATGTATATGTGATGCACACGCATACATAAAAGATATCAAATTGTACATTTAATTTGTATTATATACATATATATTTGATATGTTAATATAAATAAACATTTTCTCAAATGTATGCATGCCTGTGTGTTTATATGTACAGAAATTTACAAAAATTTAATTATTTGTGATTAATCTTTTTCTAACTCAATAAAAAAAATTAATTACTTCAATTATTTTTAAAGATATAATTCAAGTGACTAATTTCTATGTCTATATAACTTACTATAATTTAACTAGTTTAATTAGGTTAAGGTAATAATTAGACATTTATTAGGCATTTGTAAAAAATCATGTTTTAAATGGCTAATAATATAATATATATAGCAAATACTGTCAAATTGTCCTTACTCAGTTAATTATTTGAAAAAAGTATTAATAATTCCCTCTTCAAAGTTTATAGAGTTTGTTATCACATTTCCGTAAAACAAAAGTTTAAGGCTATATTTGAAGGGCTAATATCTTTAGTTCTTCATTTTAGATTAGATTAGTGTTCATCCTCGAGCTCATACTGCAGTGATAGTGTAGTGTTGCTTCACCTCCTGGCAGTACTGCAGGATTCCCTCTTTATTCCCGATGCAGCTCTTGCTTCCGGACGGATCCGGCTCCCATTTCCCGCTCTGGATGTTGATGTGCATGTTGAGTTTCCCGCAGAACATGGCGATCTGTGGCTCGGCCAGAAGCCCCGTCCCGGAGTCTGACGGCACCTGAAGAGCAACAATCACCAAATTTAGTTTTTAATAATCCGCCCTCATCAGAATATAGAACACAGTATACTGTATTGTTATTGGCACATGCTGGAATAACATTGTCTTCCGTATACCAGCTCTGCTCTGATTGGTCAGGGCTTTGAAATAAAAGGTATTATTATTATTATTATTAAAACTGCCTTATATTTCACACCTTGGACAAAAAAAATTAAGCAAATTCACTGACTTTTAATGTCTGGAATTGAATCTTTAATGAAGAAACTCAAACACATTTGAAACAAGTGGAGGATGAGTAATGAAGTACATTTTTGGGTGAACTGTTCCTTTAAGAGAACGTACCATTTTAGACGTCACAAATGTTACTTGTGCTGTTTAATTAAACCAGTGTTTCTCAACCACGTTCCTGGAGGACCACCGACACTGCATGTTTTGGATGTCTCCACTGTCTGTCACACCCATTACAGGTATTTCAGTCTCTGCTAATGAGCTGATGATCTGAATCAGGTGTGTTTTGGTTAAGCAGACATGAAAAATGTGCGAAGCTGGTGGTCCTCCAGAAACGTGGTTGAGAAACACTGGATTATACAATAAATCAAATAAATGTTCTCTTAAAGGGACAGTACACCGAAAAATGTCAAATCTGTCATCATTTCCTCACTCTTCACTTCTAGATTGAGTTTCTTTCTTCTGTTGAACAAAGATCTATTGAAAAATGGATGCCAGTGGCTACTTTTTTCCAACATTCTTCAAAATATCTTCTTTTTTCCAACATTCTTCAAAATATCTTCTTTTTTCCAACATTCTTCAAAATATCTTCTTTTTTCCAACATTGTTGTAAATGTCTTCTTTTTTCTAAAATTTTTCAAAATCTTTTTTTCCAACATTCTTCTAAATATCTTATTTTCCCAACATTCTTCTAAATGTCTTCTTTTTTCCAACATTCTTCTAAATATCTTCTTTTTTTCAACATTCTTCGAAATCTTTTTTTCCCAACTTTCTTCTAAATATCTTATTTTTCCAACATTCTTCTAAATGTCTTCTTTTTTCCAACATTCCTCTAAATGTCTTTTTTCCAACATTCTTCTAAATATCTTATTTTTCCAACATTCTTCAAAATATCTTATTTTTCCAACATTCTTCAAAATATCTTATTTTTCCAACATTCTTCTAAATATCTTATTTTTTTCCAACATTCTTCTAAATATCTTATTTTTCCAACATTCTTCAAAATATCTTATTTTTCCAACATTCTTCTAAATATTTTCTTTTAGTGTTCAACAGAAGAAAGAGACTCCACCTTGAGTGTGAGTAAATGATGTAGATGTTCATTTGTAGGTGTGCTGTCCCTTTAAATGTCAACTTTCAGCAGACGTTATCCAGAATGTTTTGAGAAGCAAATGTTCTGGTGTGAGAGTACTGACGCAGTGTTGTGGTGTTCAGCGGTTTAGTGCTGAAGGAGGATAAGGATGAAGACGAAACAGCAGGAGTGTCCTGAGATAAATCAGATCACGAGTCTAAACAGGTTAAACCTCGACAACCTTCACCAAACCCTGCAGCAGATTCAAGATCAGCAGTTCAGGAGCCGCCAACTCAACGCCACATCAAGACCGAGTGCATGATAAAGAAGATTCACTATCATATCCTGTTATTAAACTAATGACAGAAAGCAATCATTTTCCTTCAGGTTAATCCCGAATTTATCAAGGGTTGCCACAGGGGAATGAACCGACAACTACTTTGCCATGTGTTTTACACAGCGCAAGCTTATCTAGCTGCAATCCAGTACTGGGAAACATGATAAACACTACAGATTTATCCTCTGCTTTTAGCTGTCTCTCTTGTACAAGCTTGTGTAGAACTTAAAGGGTTAGTTCACGCAACAATTTTAATTCTGTCATCCTTTACTCACCCATGACTTTCTTTCTCCAGTTGAACACAAAAGAAGATGTGATAGATGTGACTCTATATTATTTGTTTTTCCTACTATGGAAGTCAATGGGGGCGGCACGATGGCTCAGTGGTTAGCACTGTGGCCTCACAGCAAGAAGGTCCTAGCTGGGTCAGATGGCGTTTCTGAGTTTGCATGTTCTCCCCATGTTGGCGTGGGTTTCCTCCGGGTGCTCCAGTTTCCCCCACAGTCCAAACATATGCAATATAGGGAACTGATGAACTAAATTGGCTGTAGTGTATGAGTGTGTGCATGAATAAGTGTGTGTGGGTGTTTTCCAGTACTGGGTTGCAGCTGGAAGGGCATCCGCTGTGTAAAACACATGCTGGAATAAATGGCAGTTCAACCCACTGTGGCAACCCCTGATAAATAAGGGACAAAGCCGAAGGAAAATGACTTAATAAATGGAAGTCAATGGTTTATTAACATTCTTCAAAATATCTTCTTTTGAGTTAAACAGATGAAAGTAACTCTGGATCCACTCGAGGGAGAGTAAATAGTGTGTAAATTGTCATTTTTGGGTGAATTATCCCTTTAAGGTATGTAAGCCCTTCCCCCTTTCATTAGCCAATTCTGCTCTGATTGGTTAGCTTCTGTGTCAGAAGTGTCATGGGAGGTGGAGATTATGCAAATGAGTTGCTTTGATCATGCGTATGTTGATTATTTATTCATTTTCTTTTCGGCTTAGTCCCTTTATTAATAAGTGGTCGTCACAGCGGAATGAACCGCCAACTTATCCAGTGTATGTTTTACACAGCGAATGCCCTTCCAGCTGCAACCCATAACTGGGAAATATCCATACACACTCATTCACACACACACACACACACACACACACACACACACACACACACACACACACACACACACACTACTGACAATTTAGCTTACCTAATTCCCCTATAGCGCATGTGTTTGGACTGTGGGGAAACCAGAGCACCTGGAGAAAACCCACGCCAACATTGTGAGAACATGCAAACTACACACAGAAATGCCAACTACCCCCAGCCGAGGCTCGAACCAGCGACCTTCTTGCTGTGAGGCGACAGCACTACCTACTGCGCCACCGTGACACCCCTCATGCGGATCAATAGCAGGTACAATATTAAAGAATATAACGTGATCAGTTCAGCCCAGTCTTCTATTTAAGAGGCTACAGGCTCTATTTATTTATTTAATACTGTTTACATTGAAGGAGAGCTATGTCAGAACCTGCACATGAGATATTATTCAGAAAGCCAAAGGACCTGATTCACACAACACTCGGCGAGCATGTTGAGCTTCAGGAGGAGTTTATGCTGACAATAAGAGCTGCTGTCTGAGAAGCTGATTCACTTGTGAATTTCAGAGACTATAAATGTCATCGTGAGAGCGTTCAGAGCTGCTCAATGAAGGCTTTGTGTTGAGGAAAACACACAAAGACACACGAGGGAGGAGGAGAGCATGCACACACACACACACACACACACACACACACACAGAAACCAAGACATGCCAACATTTGTCTTCCCTAATCTTATTAGCAGACTCAATGTGCTGGCAAAAACACAACGTGCTGTTTGTGATCAGACTGACGTGATGAACAGAGGAACATTCGAGGAGCGACTGAACGTGACAAAATAGACAGAAAACAAATCTGGATTTTTTTCCAAACCTCCTGATAACACACATCCAACAACAACACACAAGTGCTACATTAATATCACTTAAAACACAGGCCTTTAAAGAGACAG
>NC_133176.1:927500-945000 GCF_049306965.1 Danio rerio
TGTCCCACACTGCTAAAAACACTATTAGGACACCTATATTTCACAAAAAAGTGTAAATTGGTTTTTTTTGCGTTATTTTAAGCAAATTCGTACTTCCGGTTTGAAACCAATTTTTGAAGCTGCGTCACGGTCATGAGATAATAGCGTGTATTCCAGCGTGCAGACTGGACGTCTGTGCCAGAGTGTGTCTTATTACGTCTTACAGTGTGCTGCATTAATGCATGAGTAAAGCTTGGTTCAAACCAATCAGCGCGCTCTATTGTGCAACTTCATTAATATTCATTACTGGCACAGTGTTTAGACAACAGAGACGCCACGTTGTGTTGGCAAAACAAGCGTGAAGTGTTGCTTTTATAGTTTGCTGCAGTGAAGTTTTGTTTTCATTTTCTCTCTGTGAGAGCGCAGCTGGAGTCACGTGTGGATTAACAGTGTACGCGACGCTCGACAACAATAACTTACGTGTCTAAGGAGGATTATTGTTTACCTGAGATCCGGATTCGCTTGTTGACCAGTGCTCTTTGTTTATTCAGTTCGTATTTTATTCGTATCGAAAAAACTATTGCACCGAGTGTAAACAAGTTAGCACTACAACCAAACTATAACCTCGTGTAGGATTTAGTGACCGGAATAACACACGCGGCTTTCTGACGCTACCTGCCGTGAGCATCTAAGTTTCCGGGAAATGCTGAGTTTTTTTCTCTCATTCGCCGTGCGGTATCAAACATTGCATGAAAAATACACGCTTAGAGCAGTTCCTCGAATCAAATATCTCGCTTGTCGCGAGGGACATGAATGAATTCCCTGAATGAAAGACTCAAACTGCAGTTAAAGTCCACCATTTAATAATTTGGCAAATAATTCGACTACAGATGTCCATGTAAACACAGTCACATTGTCCGCTGTGGGTGTGTTTTGACTCTGAAATTCAGCGTGCCCAAATAGACACTCCCACACCAAGACTCTTTTCTTCCTCCGACACTCCCCCCTAAACAGAGCTGGACACGCCCACTTTTCTGACTTTTTCCAAAGTAGAGGTGTGAAAACACCCTGCTGAAATGAGGGGCTTTCATGGCCCTTTAAGTCTGTCTGTTGTCTGAGGCCCCGTTTACACTAATGCGTTTTAGTTTGAAAACGCTCAAGTTTTGCTACGGTTACGCCATCCGTCCACACTACGCCGGAGTTTTCGAGCGCCAAAAATGGATTGTTTTGAAAACGCTGAAGAGGCCGTCTTTATTCTGAAACGGAGGAAAACGGAGACATCTGAAAACCTGCATCCTCTCATTGTAAGTTCAGACTTCGCAAGTTTGATATGGCAAACAGATCCCAAGGACACGTCGGTAAATCTTCGAAGGAACAGTGTACTGTATCTCATTCACATCACCCTGGCTACGTTGTTTCACTATATCTTAACAATAGAGCTGCAGTTATTCACCTCTCTGATTGGGGCTTTTTCCTCAGTATTAAGTACACACACAGTTCAGTCCTGCATCCTCTCCGTGTAAGTTCAGACTTCGCAAGTTTGATATGAAAAACAGTCCCGATCGTACTTTATAATGTCATTCACATCACCCTGGCTATGTCTTAAAATAAAATGAAAACATGATGTGAGGAACTGATATTTTCATTCTGATATCAGCAGCCTAAATAAATATTATATTAATGTAATTTAAATATTACTTTTAAAATAATGCAACTTTAGTAGATATTTGTAATGAACAGATTCACATTGGAGCACCACTGACCCTCAGAGATGATTTGACTGCTGAGATGCAGCAAAGTGTCAGGAGTGTGTTCATATCTGAGAGCAAGAGACACAATACGCCTGACGTCATTTACTCCACACAATCCTTCAAAGCGTCCTGCTCTCGCTGGGAATGTAGGTCAGAGCAAACAGATGAATTACTTACAAACGCTATCTAGATCAATCTGCCAGAGACTACACACACACACACACACACACACACACACACACACACACACACACACACACACACACACACACACATGCATATATGCTCACACAAACTCACACTCATTTATGCACACACACACAACCTCTTAAACCCACACACACAGACACACACAGTCTTGTTTGTAGTCCAGCACAGAGACTGGACGTCCGCTCTGGGAGTAAACAGGAGGAGGAAGCAGCAGAAGCAGACGCCCATGAGCTGCTTTAATGACTCAATTACAAAAACACCATCACTGCTGAGAGTGTGAGGAACGGCTTTACATTTACACTGGCATCCATTCACAGCAACCTAAACAACACACAGCAAAACCCTCATTCACAGATTTATATACGTGTGTACATAATGATTGTGTTCTGCATGGAAATATTACTCAAAATCTTGCATATATTTCAGCGTTATTATTGGTGAAGCAATTTCTATGGTGAAATCTGAGCACGGCGTCTCTGACACACAAATAAAGGTTATTTGAGCAGTAAAGCGCCGCTGCTGCTCTGACTGATGTCTGTATTGTGTTTCTCACTGTACAGAAGAAACATCTCTCTTTACACAACAACACTGCTAATGGAGACATCAGATATCAGAGGACGACTGCAGAACAAGAGATGTTCCCCACACACATCCAGAGACTACAGCCAATTACAGAGCCACAGAGAGTGAAGCTGGATTTATACTTTCGCCTGGCGCACCTCTGCTGACTGCGCGCACCTCGCAAAACAGACGAGGGGCCCTATCATACACCCGGCACAATGTGGCGCAAGGCGCGGCACAATACTTGTTTGCTAGTTTCAGCTTGGCGCAAGAGTGGTTTTGAGGCGTTGCGCTACGCTGTTTAAATAGCAAATGCATTAGCGCTCATATGTGCGCCCGTAGGCGTTCTGCTCTAAAAAGGAGGCGTTCTGAGGCGGACCGCTGGCGCGTTGCTATTTTGAGAAACTATATTAGATTTTTCCTTAGACCAAAACAAACCCGGTCTAAACTCCAGCGCAGAGTTGCGCCTCGCTTACACACTGCTTAATACACACAAGAGAGCAATAGGCAAATATCTTTACATATGCAGAAAAAATGTAAATATTAAGGAAATATATAGGATATAATAAGAATATAAATAGGATATAAATATAAAGGATTAAAATATTACAAAACATATTATTTTCTAGCCTACATAAATATGAAAAATCACTGCTTTTATGCCTTCTTCATCTCGGGGGACATTTCAGTTCATTCATAACAATTTGCTTTTGTATAATGTTATTATTATTAGCAGTATTATTCATTATATCTATATTTATGTTTGTTTTATTAAAAACAAGCTTAGATTTGTCCACCTGCAGGTTTTAGACCATATGGGGCACAGCATGCGTATTATGATATAACTCAGGTTTTTGAGCACACTTCATTATTATTGTTCATTTATTTGTTTGCTGGAAATTAGAACTGAATTTAGAAATAGTTTTGAAACGAATATTTGCGCTTAACAAACAAAATTAATTATTTATAGACTAATTGATGTCTGTGTGTAAAGGTTTCCCTATCCAAGAGCTAAAGTGACCTCCAAGTGGGAGGGACTTAAACCACAAGTAGGCTGGGTTTAAGTGGTGTAGGTGGAGCAGATATTAATAAAGCACATCGTTTACTGTGAGGTTGGGTTGAGGGTTGGGGAAGATATAGACATTCATAAAGCACAATATTAGACTCTGTGTCATCTACAAGACATTAAATAAATAAAAACTCCAGCCCACTTGGAGCTCGAGGCCCACCCACATGGAGCTGGCTCCGACCTCCGTTTATACCCTTCTTCATAGTTTAGCTCCAACTTCCTTCAACACGCCTGCCTGGAGGTTTCTAGCATGAGCTTTCATTTGAGCTATAACTTGTACATGTGTCATATGGAAAATATAAAAAATAACAAATGTTCAATACCCAGCTCGGGTCTACAAAACACTGTGTATTTAAGTGTTAATAACTTTTGTACATTGGAATAAAAACCAAAGTGATGCACATGTGCATAAAATATAGACTCTACACTTTCAAACGACACCACTTACAGGGGTCTGGTGCAATGCTAGCCCTTTAAATCTGAAAGCGAAAGTTGATGACTTCACGGGTCCGTGCTTATTATAAAAGTTTTTTTATAACCATTCAAGTTTTTTTTTAACCAAACTTTGATGCATCACTTACTTTTGTTCATATCTGACAGTTTTATATATATTTACCTATTTTAATTTATTAAAACATTAATGACAACAGAACATGGGTTACTCTACAAATATATTTTTATTATGGCAAGAATAAAAGCAAAAAAAATTACACTTACTAAAAAATACAGATATTTTTTTTAGATCTAGCCTGCTCCACAATTCACACATTACTGTCTGGGTAGTTTCTGTCCTCGACTTATGCTAAAAAGGCAATGATGGTCCAACATTCCTGAGCATTATCAACAATAAAGCCTAGAGAAACAGGCCATCAGTATACTGTAATTACTGTATATTCCTTTCCAGTTATCAAAGAAATAATATGTTCCTTAATTATAGTTTTGTAACTATCAAATTGTTTTAAAATCAAAATTAAACATGTACATCAGTGTAAACCTGTGACTGTTAGAAAGGCATATTTCTGTAAATGTGTACCCAGGTCTCCCCTTTTGCCATGGCCAATTTTATTCATTCATTCATTTTCTTTTTCGGCTTAGTCCCTTTATTGATCCGGGGTCGCCACAGCGGAATGAACCGCCAACTTATCCAGCAAGTTTTTATGCAGTGGATGCCCTTCCAGCTGCAACCCATCTCTGGGAAACATCCACACACACACTCATTCACTACAAACAATTTAGTTCATCAATTCCCCTATGGCGCATGTGTTGGTGGTTCATTCCGCTGTGGCAACCTCTGAAATAGACCAAGCTGAAGGAAAACGAATGAATGAATCGAAATATAAATGCTCCTTAAGGCACTACTTTGCATAAATATACAAGTTAATCATCCACCAATCAGAAGCTGTGAGATCATCCGCCTATGAAAGCAGCTTTACACCTCCTCTATAAGAATCCTCATTATCTACGGAATACTACAAGTCATAATAAATCACGAGCAATAAAGCAACAGCGTCTGCAACCTGTACCGTGATCGCACGTGTTCTCTGCATCATTAATCCTGTGCTAATCACACCTCAGAGGTCACAGGTCAATCTGAGCGCTAGAAGCATCTGTCAGATCATATGGGTGTGTGATTCACAGCGCTCTCATTATCAAAGGCCCTCGGCGGGGCTGTAACCATGACAACTGATGCACTGGGGCTCATGCACTTCCTAAACATGGGAGACGTCACATGACATCGAACCAACATATTAAATACAGGTGATCTCATTACTATTACTGATATCAGGTTATAAAGAAAGGCTTGTGGGTTTTTGTAGGTGTTTTGCACCATTTCGGCTTTTCTAAATGAATATTTTAGATTAAATCAGCATTCATTTAAACACTTAATTCTGATTACACTATTAAAAGGATTTAGAGGATTAATGGAGTATACATATAACAAGGAAATATTATTTTAGCTAAATATGCATGTATATTTAGCTATGTATGAATGTTTTTTGAAAGTTACTGATGATGAGTAAACCTTGTTTGAGCATTATTGTTTATGCATATGGCATTATATTTACATATTATTATTTGACCAATTAAAAGTAATGTGTAGGCTCCGTTTCAGCTGTTTTCCTAAAAAACTAAATAACATATTCATAAAAGAACACACACTCAAAAACGTACATATCCCTTAGGAATGGTTTAGCAGAAAATGTTTGCAGTTTAAAAATCTTGACTTTTCCAAACTGCAGGTAAACCTTGAAACAGGTTATCGCCCCATGCCTACAAGCTTATCATCCATGGCCCATGCCTAATGTTGGCCATCATCATCATCCTCCTCCTCCGCGCTCACCTGCTGACGCGCCACACTGAAGCCAACAAAGCAACTCATTCAGCCGGTAAAGCCACAGGTCATCTGAACACTCGCTCTGAATGCCTGCCATACCAGTGTGGGTAACGTGACCTTCGCACATCTATAGTCATGAATAAAAGACGACCAACACAGCGCAGGCTAATTCAAGCACAAACAACACACTGCGTTCATACACACAGGTACACCAAAACAAAGAGGCTTCTCGATGCTTCCATCTACAACACCACCACAACAGCTGGTGCACAGCTTATTTAGCTGCACGATACCAGAAAAAACTTTTTGTTTATCTTTGATATATATATATATTTTGATATAAATATTTTCTCCAGGTGACTAGTTGAATATCTTTGTAGTATATAACACTAGTATATGGCATATATAACACTAGTAGTATATAACAGTAGTATATCATGCTACTATATGGTGTAAATAAAACTACTATTTAACGTATAACACTAGTAGTTTACACTACTAAACATGCTATTATAGGGCATATATAACACTAGAATATTGCATATATAACACTTAGCATATAACACTAGTATAAGGCATATATAACACTAATAATATATAACACTAGTATATGGCATATATAACACTAATAATATATAACACTAGTATATGGCATATATAACACTATATAACACTAGAAGTATATAACACTAGTATATGGCATATATAACACTATATAACACTAGAAGTATATAACACTAGTATATGGCATATATAACACTAGTATATGGCATATATAACACTATATAACACTAGTAGTATATAACACTAGTATATGGCATATATAACACTAGTATATGGCATATATAACACTAATAATATATAACACTACTATATGGCATATATAACACTATATAACACTAGTAGTATATAACACTAGTATATGGCATATATAACACTAGTATATGTCATATATAACACTATATAACACTAGTAGTATATAACACTAGTATATGGCATATATAACACTAGTATATGGCATATATAACACTAATAATATATAACACTTGTATATGGCATATATAACACTAGTATATGGCATATACAACACTAATAATATATAACACTAGTATATGGCATATACAGCACTAGTAGTATATAAGACACTAGTATATGGCATATACAGCACTAGTAGTATATAAGACACTAATATATGGCATATATACCATTAGTAGTATATAACACTAGTATATGGCATATATAACACTATATAATACTAGTAGTATATAACACTAGTATATGGCATATATAACAGTAGTATATGGCATATATAACACTAATAATATATAACAGTAGTATATGGCATATATAACACTATATAACACTAGTAGTATATAACACTAGTATATGGCATATATAACACTAGTATATGGCATATATAACACTAATAATATATAACACTAGTATATGGCATATATAACACTATATAACACTAGAAGTATATAACACTAGTATATGGCATATACAGCACTAGTAGTATATAAGACACTAATATATGGCATATATACCATTAGTAGTATATAACACTAGTATATGGCATATATAACACTATATAATACTAGTAGTATATAACACTAGTATATGGCATATATAACACTAGTATATGGCATATATAACACTAATAATATATAACACTAGTATATGGCATATATAACACTATATAACACTAGTAGTATATAACACTAGTATATGGCATATATAACACTAGTATATGGCATATATAACACTAATAATATATAACACTAGTATATGGCATATATAACACTATATAACACTAGTAGTATATAACACTAGTATATGGCATATATAACACTAGTATATGGCATATATAACACTAATAATATATAACACTAGTATATGGCATATATAACACTATATAACACTAGAAGTATATAACACTAGTATATGGCATATGCAGCACTAGTAGTATATAAGACACTAATATATGGCATATATACCATTAGTAGTATATAACACTAGTATATGGCATATATAACACTATATAACACTAGTAGTATATAACACTAGTATATGGCATATATAACACTAGTATATGGCATATATAACACTAATAATATATAACACTAGTATATGGCATATATAACACTATATAACACTAGAAGTATATAACACTAGTATATGGCATATATAACACTAGTAGTATATAACATTAGTAGTATATAATGCTACTATATGGTGTAAATAAAACTACTATTTAACGTATATAACACTAGTAGTATACACTACTATACATACTATTATAGGGCATATATAACACTAGAATATGGCATATATAACACTAGTAGTATATAACACTAGTAAATGGCATATATTACACTAGTAAATGGCATATATAACACTAGTAGTATATAACACTAGTATATAGCATATATAACACTATATAACACTAGAAGTATATATCACTAGAATAAGGCATATTCTAGTAGTATATAACACTAGTATATGGCATATATAACACTATATAACACTAGTAGTATATAACACTAGTATATGGCATATATAACACTATATAACACTAGTAGTATATAACACTAGTATATGGCATATACAGCACTAGTAGTATATAAGACACTAATATATGGCATATAACATTATTAGTATATAACACTAGAATATGACATATATAACATTACTAATATATAACACTAGTATGTGGCATATATAACATTAGTCATATAGTATGTGGCATATGTAACATTAGTCGTATTTAACACTAGTATGTGGCATATATAACACTAGTAGTAGTATATAACACACTAATATATGGCATATAACATTAGTAGTATATAACACTAGTATATGGCATATATAACATTAGTAGTATATAACAGCATATGTCATATATTACACTTATTCACAGCACAACAACAAAGAAACACTGATGGACTACAGGAGTCTAAAGTATTTTAGGCAACTACTGGCAGAAATATAGATATATATTTATTTGCCTATAGATCTGAACAAACCTACAAATACTTTAGGGTTGCAAATACTAATGGAAAATGTGATGCATTATTTTTGCGATATGGGATTAAACATTGACTCTTAAAAAGTAAACTTTAGCAAAAGGCCACAGAAGAACTGTTTTGGATTCTTTAAAAAACATTTCAGTAATTGCTTTTTTAAAAAGAACTATTTTATCTAGTAAAACACTGTTTATCACCTTGTTTAAAAAAGATTTCAACTGATGTTTAATCTTTTTACAAAATGATTAATCCAATGAAGAACATTCAGTTCTTAGAGTTCTGATTTGATTGAAATTATGGTTCCTGTCAGCCATCAGCAGCCTATAAGTCATTTAATTAAGTTGATATTAAACATTAACCAATTAAAAACATGAAACATAATGATTTCTAGTGACACCGGGTTGGTTTTAGGTCTTGAACATTTGTCCAGACATCTGTCAAAGCTCCATTTCTACACACCTTCAGGTGACAAAACCACCAAATGTGAACGCAATCACACTTACATCCAGACATGTAGCAGACACTTTTATACAAATCGGTTTACAAACAAGATTTATAGTAGGAAGAATGAACCAATTCCTAATGTAATACAACTGAAAAACACCACATCAAATAACAACTTCACAGAAAATAGAGCAGAAGCCTCAAACAATGACCTCAAACACCAAATCCATTGTGTGTGCTTCATGTTACCCACATTATAATGTAGCACTGACTCTTAAAATTAAGTCAAATGGTGTTTTATACACCAATAATTACATAATTCGAATGATATTGATATCCTAAACTCATATTATCACCACACTTCATCTCCTTCATAATGTGATAAGGGAGATTACAGTTTTACAGGCTTTCCATAGAATAGACAACATTGTCTTACACTAAAATATAACCATAAACAGATTGGCTAGCGTTTAAAATAGCCTGTTCCTCGAAACAATAATGAAGAAGAGGTGTCGAGCGGCGCTTTTAATAGCTGCAGTGATTGTCCGCCATCTTGGGGGGCGTTCACGACAAACGCGTTCGCGATACAGAACATTTCCAGCAATATAAACGCGTTTAATGAGTCATTTATTAAAGAAGCAAAGCCAAACAAAGGCCGAGGGAACATCACACACACCCCGAGCGTCATAAAATCAAGTTCCCTCCCTACACACCCACTGACACCAGCATAGCTCGAGGGAATATTAAATCATATTTCACAACCACAACACTGGGAGCCATATTATTCGTGGAAGCCTTATTATTCGATATTAAACCATCGTCTAAGGTTAAACATCGACTAAAAACCACTATAAACACAACATTTGTCCATTGAATCAATACAAATCAACAGAATGTGAACATGTAACGCAGTGAATGTTATAAACGCGTTTACCACCACCGACACTCGCGGTATTTTTAGCGCGTCAGTTTGTTTATTAATATTAATAAGCAGATGCGTTACAGTGTACAGTATGAATTAATCATCGATGTTTTAAATGTAACGCTGATGTAACGCGGCTGATCCCGCTACACATTCCGCCCGTCCAGCGAACATCTTCACCGAATAATCCACACCAGCAGATGAAATGATAACACATCTAACATTTACACGCCTCAAAACATTAAATATCAAGGCTCAATAGGACTCTATAGGAATAATCGTCAGTTGTGAATATGTTTTACCTCAGAGATCAAACGTAACGTTATCTTTTGTCGTTTTCTTACCTCCACCGCGAGCGTCGACGCGACGGCCATCAGTAATATGAAGAGCTCCCTCGACCGCATGCTTCTGCTCCTCTTTATTTCGCCTTTCCTTCTGTGTTTTTGGTTGTATTTAGATTTATCCGTTCGCTGTGAATGAATGTCGATGTGTTTGTGGCTCTGTGAAGAACGCGATGCGCCTGCGGTGAGAATCAGAGCCGTACGTCACGGTAGGGGGAGGAGCAAACGGAGAACACGCCAATCAATGATCAAGGAATGGAGCTTATTTACATAATGTGCTGTGAGAAATAAAAAATAAATTAATAATAAAAATAAAATGAAAGGTATATATCATAATTTTAGAAAAATAAGATATATTTTTTTCGGGCAGGGATGTGTTTATTATATTTTATAATATATAAATTATTTAATATAATAAATAAATCAACTATGATCTGATACAAGCATCTGTTTTTTATATTTTTAAAAACGTATTTGACAAAAAGTACAAACAAATATAATTGTGATCGAATACATATTTTATATAATAATAAAAAAAGAAAACGTATATATTTTATATTGAGAAAAACAATCAAATATTTAAGTCTATAGTCAGGCATCTACTTTTTAAAATATCATTTATAAGTTATCTATTTTATAGAAATGTAATAGTTAAACACAATAATGATCTAATTGATGTTATAATAAAAAAGAAATAGTATACATTTTAATTATCTATTAAATGTTAATTAATTAATATTTAACTTTTCAGTCAGGGATGTGTTCGTTATAAGGTATAATATATAAATTATTTAGTTATATATAAATTAGTTATAGTTATAATATATAATATAGTTAATATATAAATATATAAATTATTTATGTAGTTATGTACAGATACATACTTTTTCTATAATAATAAAAAAAGAAAAAGTGTATATATATATATATATATATATATATATATATATATATATACTATAATGACTTATATTCTAGTATAATGTAATAATTATTTTCTCTTCAGTGAGGCATCTTTAGACAGATTTGTTTTAGTTTTTAAAATATAATTTCTACACATGCAATATAAATATAATAATTAACTGTAATCCTTGTACATTCTCACTTTTGCTGCTTGTTGTTCTGCTTATTTTATTTTACATTTGGGACAAATACGTTAGATGTTGTCGCATGTACACTCTAAAAATATTCTGGGTTATTTCAACAGGTTTTTGGGTAAATTCTGTTTCCGCTGGGTTAATTTTATGATTAAATGTATTGGACCAAATTCAGCTGAAAATCAGGGCTTGTCCATATTTTCCTAATTTGGGTTGAAACACTATTTTGAGGAGTGTATAAAAAATGTAATAGTTTACTTTTCAGTTAAGAATATATATGCATTAAACAATATATGCATTATAATATATAATTTTCACTATTTATGAATAATAATATGTTTAATATTATCAATAATTGCATCACATTCATTCTAATGTAAAGTATTAAATGTTGTGCCCTGCACATTACTGTGTGTTTAACATACAATAGTAATAATAAACGTCTATTATAATGACGTCACTACAATATGCACAATCATTATGTATTTTCTGAATGCTGAAAATTACTCAAAACATACTAAATTAACAAAAAAATCAGTTTTGTGTTATTTGCTGCCACCGTGTGGACATTGTTTAAACACCACTGTAATTCTGAGTTTTACACAAATGGCACAAATATTATCACAACATGCGATATTTATATTACCTTCAGTGCATCATACACACAATAACAGAAAGAAAGGAGATTTCAGTTTTATTATTATTAAAATTCAAAAACAGATGCTTTACTATTTGAGCACAAGTTTTAAAAACAGGTCAACCACATTTGCTTGTTTTCATTTGGCTTAGTCCCTTATTCATTAGAGTTCACCACAGCGGAATGAACTGCCAACTAGTCCAGCATGTGTTTTATTTAGCAGATGCCCTTCTAGCCACAACCCAGTACTGGGAAACACGCACGCATGCATACACACACACACTCATACACTGCGGCCAATTGAGTTGATCAATTCCCCTATAGCACATGTGCTTGGACTGTAACCGGAGCACCCGGCGGAAACCCACGCCAACACGGGGAGAACATGCAAACTCCACACAGAAATGCCAACTGGTCCAGCCGGGACTCGAACCAGCGAGCTTCTTGCTGTGAGGCCACAGTGCTAACCACTGAGCCACCGTGCCACCCTTTGTTTTAATTTTACTGCTCACAAATACAAAGACAAATCTGCACACTATAAAAACACTGATATTAGAGCTTCCAAACAAATATGCAAGCGAATAAATACATTTTCTGCATTAATAAAGCGAATTATTTCCAGAGCAGAAACCACTCGGACAGAAACACAAGAACATAATGTTAATCTATATACACATTTCATTGATCATGACAGAAATAACACTGAGTCTACACAGAGTCTACTGCATTTCCCAATAGTATCTGGATGCAGCCTGTACGATGCACGCTGAAATTGCATCACTCAGCGATGCATTCTCAGACACAATGCACTTAATGGAGCGAGTGACGTCACTGTGACGGGTAGGGTTAGGGGTGGAGTTAGGTGAGCCCAATAAAAAGCATTGGATGCAGCTCAGATTGCACTGCACCAGGTCTGCAGCCAGACCCCTAACACAGAGTCTACTGCATTTCCCAGAATGCACACTGTCAATATAAGACAATTTCCATATTTTGTGTTTATGTGTGGTGGTGATTTGCATTATGGGATGCTTATCTCTGCTCTGTCCACTTCTGATGTTGAAAATTCAACTCTACAGTTTAACAAAGTGACTTTTACTGACATTTAGTCATTGAGTAATAATATATAAGACATAATATATAGAGAAATACACTCACCGGCCACTTTATTAGGTACACCAGTCCAACTGCTGTTAATGCAAATGTCTAATCAGCCAATCACATGGCAGCAGCTCACTGCATTTAGGCATGTAGACATGGTCAAGAGGATCTGCTGCAGTTCAGAGCGAGCATCAGAATGGGGAAGAAAGGGGATTTAAGAGACTCTGAACGTGGCATGGTTGTTGCTGCCAGACGGGCTGCTCTGAGTATTTCAGAAACTGCTGATCTACTGGGATTTTCACGCACAACCATCTCTAGGGTTTACAGAGAATGCTCCGACAAAGAGGAAATATCCAGTGAGCGGCAGTTCTGTGGGCGCAAATGCCTTGTTGATGGTCAGAGGTCAGAGGAGAATGGCCAGACTGGTTCCAGCTGATAGAAAGGCAACAGTAACTCAAATAAGCACTCGTTACAACCGAGCTCTGCAGAAGAGCATCTCTGAACACACAACACGGCCAACCTTGAGGCGGATGGGCTACAGCAGCAGAAGAGCACACCGGGTGCCGCTCCTGTCAGCTAAGAACAGGAAACTGAGGCTACAATTCACACAGACTCACCAAAACTGGACAATAGAAGATTGGAGAAACGTTGCTGCTCTGATGAGTCTCCATTTCTGCTGTCGGATGCTCGGGTCAGAATTTGGCATCAACAACATGAAAGCATGGATCATCCTGCCTTGTATCAGCGGTTCAGGCTGGTGGTGGTGGTGTAATGGTGTGGGGGAGATTTTCTTTGGGTCCATTAGTACCAATTGAGCATCAACGCCACAGCCTACCTGAGTATTGCTGCTGACCATGTCCATCCCTTTATGAGCACAGTGTCTCCATCTTCTGATGGCTACTTCCAGCAGGATAACGCAGCATGTCATAAAGCTCAATCATAGACAATATAGCACTGCAGACTATTACAAATGGTCAGAAAACCCACTTTTTGCAACTATTTAGGCTTAACAGTCGTCAGAAGAAAGATCAAGATCCCATAATGCAACTCAAAAACATGAATAAATTGGAAAAAATTAATCACAAACTGGGTAAAACTGCTAATGTATGGCTATTATTACAGCCTACATGTGCACTGCATTAATGTGTGTGTGTGTGTGTGTGTGTGTGCAGCAGGTCAGCGTCTGGCCTCAGGTCTGGAAATGGTCATGGTCACTTCCTGCTGAATCCAGGGTATGGTGGAGGTGGAGAGTAGTTTGCTGATCTGGGAACAGTGGGTGTGTATGGAGGAGGACGGAGATCAGGAGGAAACATCTCATGATCATAACTGTAAGGAGGAGGAGGAGGACCTGCACACAACAACACAACATATATATATATATATCAACTACACACAATAGCATCACATCAACAACAGCAACACAGCACACAACAACAACACATCAATGCCAAACATCAGCACATGAACCAAGACAACAACAATGAAAAAACACATCAACACAACACAACACAACAACCAAACAGCAGACAACACACAACAGCACATAAACAACAACCATCACATGAACAAACAACAGCACATTATCACACAAAACAACACACAACAACAAAACAACACACAACACATCAACAACAAAACAACAGCACACAAACACACAACAAAACAACACACAACAACAAAACAACACACAGACAAGCAACAAAACAACACACAACAACAAAACAACACACAACAACAAAACAACACACAACACATCAACAACAAACAACACACAAACAAGCAACAAAACAACACACAACAACACACAGACAAGCAACAAAACAACACACAACAACAAAACAACACACAACACATCAACAACAAACAACAGCACACAAACAAGCAGCAAAAAAACACACAACAAAAACCACAGCAGCAACACAACAAACACAACAACTTTCTGTGTGTTTGTGTGTATTTTTTGTTTGTGTGTGTGTGTGTGCATGTGTGGGCGTGTCACCTGGGTAACCCTGAGTCACTGTGTTGATGTATGTGGAACTGAAAACTCCGACTCTGGACCCGCGGCTGTTCTTCACACACATGCAGACGCACAGAAACACAGCGGCCACTGCTCCCATCAGAAACACAACACCGAACACGATCCCGGAGATAGCCGTTCCTCTGAGGAAAGAGGGAAACCATCAACGTTACAGTCAAAACTGAGGAGCAAGCACCGCTGGGCTGCTGAATAACTGGATGTTGTTAGTGTGGACTTTCTGGATGTTGCTACGCAGCCGTGACTGTTCTTGCTGCTTTCTGGGGTGTTGCTATGCAGCTGCAGTTGTCATTGCTGGTTTCTAAGGTGTTGCTATGCAGCTGTGACTGTCCTTACTGTTTTCTAGGGTGTTGCTATGCAGCCATGACCAATCTTGCTGGTTTCTAGAGTGTTGCTATGCAGCCTTGACTGTTCTTGTTGGTTTCTATGTTGTTGCTATGCAGACATGACCAATCTTGCTGGTTTCTAGAGTGTTTCTATGCAGCTGTGACTAATCTTGCTGGTTTCTAGAATGTTGCTATGCAGCCATGATTAATCTTGCTCGTTTATAGGGTGTTGCTATGTGGTTGTGACTGTTCTCGCTTGTTTTTAGGGTGTTGCTATGCAGCCGTGATTGTTCTTGCAGGTTTCTAGGGTGGTACTATGCAGCCATTACCAATCCTACTTGTTTCTATGTTGTTGCTATGCAGCTGTGATTGTTCTTGTCTGGTTTCTAGGGTGTTGCCATGCAGCTGCAAATGTTCTTGCTGGTTTCTAGCGTGTTGTTATGAAGCTCTGAAAGATCTTGCTGGTTTCCAGGGTGTTGCTATGCAGCCATTAGCAATCTTACTTGTTTCTATGTTGTTGCTATGCAGCTGCAACTGTTTTAGCTTGTTTCTAGGGTGTTGCTATGCAGTCATGACCAATCTTGCTGGTTTCTAGGGTGTTGCTATGTAGCTGACCAATCTTGCTGATTTCTAGGGTGTTGCTATGCACCTGCGACTGTTCTTGCTGGTTTCTAGGGTGTTGCTATGCAACCATAACAAATCTTGCTGGTTTCTAGGGTGTTGCTATGCAGCTGTGACTGTTCTTGCAGGTTTCTAGGGAGTTGCTATGCACCTGCGACTGTTCTTGCTGGTTTCTAGGGTGTTGCTATGCAGCTGTGACTGTTCTTGCTGGTTTCTAAGGTGTTGCTATGCAGCTGCGACTGTTCTTGCTGGTTTCTAGGGTGTTGCTATGCAGCTGTGACTGTTCTTGCTGGTTTCTAAGGTGTTGCTATGCAGCTGTGACTGTTCTTGCTGGTTTCTAGGGTGTTGCTATGCAGCTGTGACTGTTCTTGCTGGTTTCTAGGGTGTTGCTATGCAGCTGGGACTGTTCTTGCTGTTTTCTAGGGTGTTGCTATGCAGCTGGGACTGTTCTTGCTGGTTTCTAGGGTGTTGCTATGCAGCTGTGACTGTTCTTGCTGGTTTTTAGGGTGTTGCTATGCAGCCATAACAAATCTTGCTGGTTTCTAGGGTGTTGCCATGCAGCTGTGACTGTTCTTGCTGGTTTCTAAGGTGTTGCTATGCAGCTGCGACTGTTCTTGCTGGTTTCTAGGGTGTTGCTATGCAGCTGTGACTGTTCTTGCTGGTTTCTAAGGTGTTGCTATGCAGCTGGGACTGTTCTTGCTGTTTTCTAGGGTGTTGCTATGCAGCTGTGACTGTTCTTGCTGGTTTTTAGGGTGTTGCTATGCAGCCATAACAAATCTTGCTGGTTTCTAGGGTGTTGCCATGCAGCTGCGACTGTTCTTGCTGGTTCCTAGGGTGTCGCTATGCAGTTTCATGACTGTTCTGGGTGGTCTCTAGGGTCTTTATGTGTATTCTGTGTGGCTGCTTTTGTTGTTGCCAAACACTTTGCTATTCAGGTTCTTGATGTTCAGAGTTGTTGCTGTGTGTTAATTACGCTAGTCTCACTCTGCAAGTAAATAAGGAAGCAGCAGTCATGCGTGATTCATCAAACTCTAACTACCTGTTTGAT
>NC_133176.1:947500-977500 GCF_049306965.1 Danio rerio
AATTAGAGGCTCTTAAATTTAAAATAAAGTGCATTCATTTCAGAAGAACAGAATCACTAAATGCACAGCACAGCGTTTTCAGGAAATGTTCACGTATGTTGGTGTGTTTTTTCCCAGCACGGTCAAAGCTTGTTAATGAATCAGAAATGTTGTTTACAGTGTCTGGACAATGATAGAGAACAAGCTGTTCTACATGAAACTTAAAGCTTATAATGAAGCTAATCAGTCAGAATGCTCCACATCTCCAGCAGTGTTTCCCTGTCTCAGTGTGGTGGAGGAGGGGGAATCCCACTCTTCCCATCATTCCAGACGAGTCTGATCCTGCAGAGAATCATCAGATCTGCTGACAGACGCCTGCGCTCATGCTCACATTAACACACTGCGGAGCAGCAATGGAGATACATTGTGCGCCAACTTATCCAGCATATGTTTTACACAGCGGATGCCCTTCCAGCTGCAACCCAGTACTGGGAAACATCCATACACACTCATTCACACTTATACACTATGGACAATTTAGCCTACCTAACTTGTCGGGGAAACCGGAGCACCCAGAGGAAACCCACGCCAACACGGGAGAACATGCAAACTCCACACAGAGACACCAACTGACCCAGCCGAGGCTCGAACCAGTGACCTTACTGTGAGGCGATTGTGCTACCCACTGAGCCACAGTGCTGCCCTTAGAGTATAGTGTTCATCTTAAAGTACAATTTACAGTCATTTCAAAGGCTTAACTAGGCTAATTAGGCGAGCCACAACAGTGATTTATTCTGTAGCCAATCAAAAAAACAAAAGTTGCTTCATTTTGACTATTAATATTGCTCATTATAATTCATCTAAAGATGTGAAACTGCTTGATTCAAGCCAAACCTCACAGACATCAGACTTTAAACAGAGGAAAAATTCATTCATTGTCTTTTCGGCTTAGTCCTTTTATTAATCTGGGGTCGCCACAGTGGAATGAACCGCCAACTTATCCAGCATATGTTTTACGCAGTGGATGCCCTTCCAGCTGCAACCCAATACTGGGAAACATCCATACACACACACTACAGAAAATTTAGTTTACCTAATTCCCCTATAGCGCATCTGTTTGGACTGTGGGAGAAACCGGAGCACCAGGAGAAAACCCACGCCAACACGGGGAGAACATGCAAACTCCACACAGAAACACCAACTGACCCAGCCTAGGCTTGAACCAGCAACCTTCTTGCTGTGAGGCGAATGTGCTACCCACTACGCCACCGTGCCGCCCCCAGAAGAAAACTATTAAAGGATATTTTGTGAAAAATGTCCTTTATCTGTATATTAAACAAAAAAAAAATGACAATAATAATTTCCCAGAATAATTTTTTCTTCTCCTTTATGAAGCTCAGGAAATGACATCAATCTTTTAATGTCAACAGATAAACACTTAAATATATATATATATATCTGGAGCTGAAGGCTGGCTGGCACACAGTTACAGCGCTATCTCGTCCAGCCCACAGTCATCATCACGGTATAATTGGGGTAATTATGTCTTCTAAAGCAGCAGAATTTGGCTTCAATTTGCGTGGCGTCTGTTTGCATCTGGCTTCCCGGAGCAACTGAGAGCTGCACTGAAATGTGGAGCCTGCAGACTGGGTGGTCCCCCGGGGGCCCGCGATTTACCTCTGGGTCCCGTCGGTCAACACTTCTGGGACAAAGACGCTTTAGACGCACTGGTGCCTTAAATGTTACCACACACACACACACACACACACACACACACACACACACACACACACACGCACACACACATACGCACGCACACGCACACACACACCAATCTGTCTAAGTCCAGTTTAATCACAACAATTCACAATGGACATGCTATAGGACGGTTATACCATGCTAGTTAATGAATACTCCATGATATTTACATGCATGTTAAAGGATACCACAGCATTACCATGGTAGCAATAAACACCAAGCTTAAAGTACACTTTAAAAATGCAAAATAAAAATGTTGGGTTGTTTTAACCCATAGATGGGTCACACTACCATTGACAAACCCAACAGTTGGGTTAAAGAATTCAGTTAAAAGTGTTTTTCAGATTTTTGTTTAGTTTATGTTTGACCTGGGAGCAATTAGCAACCATTATTACAATGAAATGACATTAAAGTAACCTGTAAAGTACATATAATGAAAAAATATTATTAATATTAGTGAATAAGTGATTGTGTAAACATTTTGGTAATGTTACTGTAGCGTTAATAGAACATTCATGCAAAGATATCTGCTTTTTTTTACCAATATTCTATTAACATTGAGGCAATTAGTTACCATTATTACAATAGAATGACAAAAACTTACATTAAAATGACCTGTAAAGTATATATAATGAAGAAATATTATTAATATTAGTGAATAAGATTGTTTTAACATTCTGGCAATGTTATTGTAACGTTAATAGAATGTTCATGCAAAGATATCTGATTTTTACCAATACTTTAACAACATTGAGGCAATTAATTACCATTATTACAATAGAATGACATAAACTTACATTAAAATTACCTGTAAAGTATATGCAATTGAATAAACACTATTAAATGTAATATTAGTAAATAATAGATTGTTTGAAACATTCTGGCAATGTTTTTGTAACATTAATAGAACGTTCATGCAAAGATATCTGCTTTTTAATCAATATTCTAACAACATTGAGGCAATTAGTTACCATTATTACAACAGAATGACAAAAGCTTACATTAAAATGACCTGTAGAGTATATATAATGAATAAATATTATTAATATTAGTGAATAAGATTGTTTTAACATTCTGGCAATGTTATTGTAACGTTAATAGAATGTTCATGCAAAGATATCTGATTTTTACCAATACTTTAACAACATTGAGGCAATTAATTACCATTATTACAATAGAATGACATAAACTTACATTAAAATTACCTGGAAAGTATATGCAATTGAATAAACACAATTAAATGTAATATTACTAAATAACATATTGTTTAAACATTCTGGAAATGTTTTTGTTACAATAATAGAACGTTCATGCAAAAATATCTGCTTTTTACCAATATTTCAACAACATTTAGGCAATTAGTTGCCATTATTACAATAGAATGACAAAAACTTACATTAAATGACCTGTAGAGTACATATATGTATTGAATAAACACTATTAAATATAATATTAGTAAATAATAGATTGTTTAAACATTCTGGCAATGTTTTTGTAATAGTTCGTTCAAAGATATCGGGGTTTTAACAATATTTTAACAACATTATGATCGTTTTATTAACGTAAAAACAACAACACTTATCTAGTTAACGTTTGAACGTATCGTTTACGTAATTTACGTAACATAACAAAAGTTCCTTCAACGTTCGCGTGACAAAAATGTACTAAAGTAACGTAAGTTCCATAACTTCATGAGGTGTCCAGCAAAACATTCTACCAACAAACACATTTGAGTTCGTGTTGTTATTACTTGTAATTTGAGAAACAACTGTTGTAAGTAACTAACGTTAGTTTGTTTAAACAGTAAAGCTGAAAGTAGTTCTTCATACCGGCGATTAAGCAGAGCAGCAGCGACTCCCGCACGAACTTCCAGCTCTTCTGTAAACTCGCACTTCTGGGATTCTCCATAATCCGCTTATTTCAGGAAAACTCCGCATCTAAACACTCTTTCCCGCGCTACTTCTTCCTCTTCCCGCAGTGCATCGATACCTCAGCCATGACTGCAGTCGAAAGCAACAGTTCAGAGAGTCAGAAAAGTTCCCGCATATCCTCTAAGGGCTGCACGTGTCCAGCTCTTCCTCTTTGTCTGGAGCTTCTGTTCTCCCGCGGCGCTGCGCTCTCTCTCTGCGTGTCCGCCAGACCCTCCCCCTGAGCCCGCACAGCAGCAGCCAGAGCCCGCCTGGAGGAACGGCTTGAAGGGATACAGCTGCAGATACTCACATCAGTATTGCATTATTTTTGTGACACGTTACATCAATAATTAATATTTTTAAATGTACAGTATTGTGAGAGTTATAAACAATGGGTAAATGAATAAATATTATGAATAAAACTATATATAATTTTCGTTTTTAAATTACTGTGATGGTTTGGTTTAGGGTTGTGATGGCGGTAGGGCGTAGGCTGTAACAATACAAATTAATTAATAATTTAATTAATAATATGATTAATACTCGGTAAATTAGTGTTTTTAAATTACGGTAAATGTTGGATTTAAGGTTGATAAAATGCTGATAAAATACAATTTAATTTGTAATTTGATAAATAATATAAATAAGTCTTGTTAACTTCTCACCACAGCTGTATCCCTTTTAGCAACAACCGAGCGGCCGCCTCCACATCACGACCCCATCATCATCATCATCATCATCATCTTCATCAGTAACTCACGATCGTTCTGGGAACTTGCTCGCCTTTTCAAGAGCTGCAAATTGGGGCTTCATCTTTTCTCCAATGACCCTGTAGACTAAATTTAGACTCTCTTTAATCGAGTTTTCACGATTCTGCTTTGTCTGCAGCATCATTGAGATGAACAACACGAAGAGTAAACAAGAGCAGCTCAACACACACACACACACACACACACACACACACACACACACACACACACACACTCTAGAATGACATACATACAAGTTAATTCATTTATTAATTTTCTTTTCAGCTTAGTCCCTTTATTAATCAGGGGTCACCACAGCGGAATGAACCGCCAACTCTTCCAGCATACATTTTACACAGCAGATGCCCTTCCAGCTGCAGCCCAGTACTGGGAAACACTCATACACACTCATTCACACACACACACACACACACACACACTACAGCCAGTTTAGTTGAGAGGGGTCTGGCTGCAGACCTGGTGCAGTGCAATCTGGGCTGCATCCTATGCTTTTTAATGGGCTCACCTAACCCCACCCCTAACCCTACCTGTCACTCCATTTGAGTGCATTGTGTCTGACATTGCATCGCTGAGTGATGCAGTCTCAGCTTGCATCATAAAGGCTGCATACAGATACTATTGGTTTGGATCAGCAATTCCCCTATAGAGGAAATACCATGTTTGTAAACATTCAGGATGCCCGCGCAGGGGGGTTGCAGAAAAAAATCACACATTACCGTTAATGTAAGTTTATTAACGCCTTGCTTGTTTGATCCTGTGCAGAATTCAGACTGTGTTTTGCGGAGCTTCAGTGGTTTCTGGTTCATCAGACTGACCGGAGCTCAATGCACTAATACTTGAAGCACCCTGAACACATAATGACTAACCTCCACTGTGTGCTCTTTAATTATTAATGCTTGTTGTGTAACAAAATGTTATGACCGCTGACCTGTGACCCAATAATACGCCAGTCAAACAGGCTGTGAACAGCTGCTGGGAGTGCTAATTAATGTGATTGAATTAATTAAACTGAATGAGCATGGTGGCCTAGACTGGTTTGTAAAATGAGCAGACAGATTAACCATTGTCATGAGTAGAGATCTGATTATTGTTAGACTTTATTTATGCACATGTAAACAAGAATGTCAGGATGCATTTCATTAAAATGTGATGTTGGTACTTTTTTATTAATATCTTCAATCTCTTGTGTGGCGAAGCAGTGGCGCAGTAGGTAGTGCTGTCGCCTTACAGCAAGAAGGTTGCTGGGTCGCTAGTTCGAGCCTCGGCTCAGTTGGCATTTCTGTGTGGAGTTTGCATGTTCTCACTGCGTTTGCGTGGGTTTGCTCCGCTTTCCCCAAGATGAATTGGGTAAGCTAAATTGTTCGTTGTGTATGAGTGTGGATGTTTCCCAGAGATGGGTTGCGGCTAGAAGAGTACCGCTGTGTAAAAACCTGCTGGTTAAGTTGGCAGTTCATTCCCCTGTGGTGACCCTGGGTTAATAAAGGGACTAAACTGACAAGAAAATTATTTTTTAAATAATAAATAGCTGTTAGATGTTGCTCTTAATTAACTCTTTGGATGGGAGTCAGTGAAAAATATTTCAGTGTACATGCAGTACTTTTATGAACCACTAGGTGGCTAGGATTTAGACCTAAAGATACACACTGAGCATGATTTGTAACCCATTCTTAACCACAGACACACTGCAGCCAATCAGAAATGAGGGGCGTGTCTTGAAATGAAAGTAAGACATCCGAAAGGGGGCGTGGTCTTGTTGTGTTGTGGGCGTGTTTGACTTTGTGGTTTCAAATATCAATATTGTTCGGCAAAATTGCTTTAGTCCAACTTTAAATGCTTCAGTTTCACATATGACACACAAAATACGACACAAACTGGACAACATTGTTCCACAAATCAATGTGATACTTTATTCATAAACCTAAGATCATAGATGTTGTATAAATACTCTAATATAATCTACATCCTTCAGTTATTTCAATAATAATAACAAACAGAAATACAATAATGGTAAAAAAAAAAGATTATATTAAACGGGCTGTACAAAAATAAATAACCTTTGGATATTCTGTACAAAACGAAAGAAAAAAGTTACAAATATCTCATTACAAAACCTTCGCAGAAGGCAGGAGAGGATTACTTATGAAGTAGAAGCAGGAGAGAATCCCTCGCCGTATCTCTCTACACACAATCACACGCATACATAAACAAGTAAACACACTCTCTCCGCAGATGTAGTAGAAACTATGCCCTTTGCTTTCCCTTCCCCCTTAAAAACACGATCCCTCTTGATCAGGTATGGCTTTGCAGAACGGTGATCGAACTAGGAAGCTACACGTGAAGCTTGTCTATGAGGAAATTGCATAATACCTGTTGTGGTGTTTGATTAGCAGCATGTGTGCCTAGCTGAGGTGAGATTGGCACTGATTTTTGGCAAGAAAAAGACGTGGTAAATATGTGCTCAAGCCAGAGTTTAACGTTAAATGCAGAACCACTAGAGGGCACTCTGGTGAATCAGTATTGCTCTGGACCCCGGCAAAACAATACTCCTGTACGCTATTTAATATTCAAAAAAGCTGTCTGTCTAGTCCCGCTCAGACAGTACAAAAATGCATAGCTGTTTCAATAATCGTCCAGCACACACACTCATGCATGTTGAAAAAAACCCAAAGCAGCATGTCCTCATCCTCCATCACAGACAGGTGCACAGTGTGCCAGCTTTGTGCCCTGTACCCAGTGTTAGATGAAACCCAAAGAAGATTGGTTGCAGTCTCAGTCATACGGAGCCCTTTGAATCCAAGAACCTGTGTATTGGTAGGCACCAGATGCAACCTGCAAGGTTTTTAAACCCTCGGTTTTCAACAGGGAGTCAGATTGCACAAGTTCAGAAGAGGTCGTGGTCGATCCGTTGCATTGCAGCTGCTATTAGGCAAAATGTGACCATCATGTGTAATGCAGCTAAGTGTACGCTTGCGAAAGCCTCTACCGCATGTTCTGGAACATTCAGACCAGTTGCCCGGCAGCCAGAATGGGCAATCCTGCAAAGCACATTGCCGAGATGATGCAGGGCGCAACTCAACGCAGTCTTCAGATGGACGATGGTTATGATCAAGGCACATCACATCCCGCTTCTGGATCCCACCGCCGCAGGTTTTCGAGCAAGTTCCCCACTCACCCAAGAACCAGGCTGGGCAATCCTGCAAAGCACATTGCCGAGATGATGGAGGGTGCAATTCAACACAGTCTTTAGATGGACGACGGTTATGATCAAGGCACATCACATCCCGCGTCTGGATCCCACCGCCGCAGGTTTTCGAGCAAGTTCCCCACTCACCCAAGAACCAGAATGGGCAATCCTGCAAAGCACATTGCCGAGATGATGCAGGGCGCAACTCATCAACACAGTTTTTAGATGGACGACGTTTAGAATCAAGGCACATAACATCCCGCGTCTGAATCCCTCCGCCGCAGGTTTTCGAACAAGTTCCCCACTCACCCAGGAACCATTCAGCATCTACAGCTTTACTAATTGCGTTGATAGACGGCCGGTTTGAGCCATTGGGACGTGGAGCAAAGTAGCTATACTTGACACGAGGCCTAGGGGATTCACCGACTGACAACACCTGGATGGTCAAAGGCTCAGGTAAGGGAGCAAAGCTTCTCAGGCGCTCCAGAAGAACAGAGGAGCCGCTGTACCGCAGCAGAGCACCTTTCACAGAGATATCAGTCTCTAAAGTGGTCAACTTATAGTCGCCGTTCAGAAGGTAGGAGCCATCTTGCCGGCGGACTGCTAGGTAGCTGTTGTCTTGGCTACGGCCTCCAAAAGATCGCTGCTTGACATCTAGGTGTGTGGCACCAGCTGGAATCGTCACCACATCTTGGTAGCCCGGTCTAATGTGCAGAAACAAGCAAAGGTCAGTATCAACGGGAAGCTGAAAAGCTTTTTAAGGAGTTACCCTAATGTTAAGTTATGTTCTGATCTTGTTCAGAACTCAAATGAAGTTACTTTAGATAGAATTCGAGAGCTTCCTCGTCCTTTTTAGACAGCAAGGGCCCAAAGACATTCAATGTCCAGAAAAGAACCAAGACATTCAATGTGGCTTCATCAATCGAAGCTCCAAGAACTCGTTTTGTGCACCAAAGAAACTGTAAAAACAAGTCAATTTGCTGATGCCAGGGTCCATATTTACTATGGGCATTAAAACATTTTGCGTTAGAGTGAGTATTGTCGTATTGCTCAGAGCAGGGGTCACCAATCTCGGTCCTGGAGGGCCGGTGTCCCTGCAGGGTTTAGCTCCAACTTGCCTCAACACACCTGCATGGATGTTTCAAGTATACCTAGCAAGAGCTTGATTAGCTTGTTCAGGTGTGTTTGATTAGGGTTGGAGCTAAAATCTGCAGGACACCGGCCCTCCAGGAACAAGTTTGGTGACCACTGGCCCAGAGTAAAGGCAAACTCTGACCTGATGTTGGAGACATAGATGAACTAAATCATCATTACTATTTTATGTTGGCACACAAAAGGTTTGTATGATTGCAGTTGAACCATTGAAGTCACACTAAATGTTTTGATTAGGTTTTGGCTCCTTTTCTGGACTTTGACGTTCTCTAAACCCTTGGTGCCTATGGACGATGAAGGAACTTAATTTGTGTCCTGAAGATGAACAAATCTCTCAGGCAAGTGATTAATAATAACATTATTTTCCCTTTTGAGTGAACTAATCTAAAGACTTCACTGGTAAAACCCTTGGTAAAGATCATGGCTTACCTAGCACGTTCCATTGATCCGGAAACTTTCTTGCAAGTTGATCCATCTCCTCCACAGATGCCACATTTGTCGAATCGTTTGTCGGATCCGATGACCCTGTCGCATCCAGCCTTCACACACTGTCCTTGGACACAGACTGAAGTGGAATCTGGAGTGCACGGTGTCCCATCAGCCACCTGTAGGCATCATGAGGAACCTTAGATTAAACACCATCCTTGCGTTAAACATCAACAAACTCTAAGGCAAGTAGAAACGCTCACCTTTGGTTTCAGAATGAAGAAGTAGCCCGTTCCCTTCGCTCGGCACACCAACTTGCAGCGATCCTTAGGAGAGACTCCGGCGTACTTCGGCACCCACTCAACACCCTCACCCGAGCCCAGTGACACCTGAGAGGAGAGGTCATTGTGTGCCAAACACTGCTCCTCACGGAAGGTCAAACCTGCGCAGATAAACACACCTGAGTATCGAGCAGCTTGCATCCGAATGCATCGGTTGACAAGACGATCCCTTACCATTGCTATCAGGGCAGGTCTCTGTGTTGCAGGAGCGGTACTGAATTCTCTTGCCCTCGCAGTATTTGCCTCCATTTTTGGGTCGGGGATTGACACAGTCCCTAAAAGAGTATTGCACGCCTCCTCCACAGGTACGTGAGCAGTCTCCCCAAGATCCCCACGATCCCCATCCACCATTGACGGGAGTCTGGATGAATAAAGATAAATTGTCAATCCCAAATCAGAATGAAATATGAGAACATGGCTGTGTAGCTTACAAGATTATACATGGCTATTTCGGGTACGTTGATTAATGTACACTGTCCCTTGTTGTGAAAATAAACTGAACTGAACAAATGGCAAACCAAATGGTCCTTACCTCATATTTGGCAGCCTCAGTCTTGCTCAAACACTGGCCTGCCATACAGTAGCTGTTAGACCCACAAGGCGTCCCATCAGCCCAAGGAAAGTTCTTGGTTTGGCAAACCAACAAGCCATTTGCAGAGGTGACAGTGCACCAAAGGGCGGCACAGGTGGAGCTCAGGTCAGGACAGTGCTGGGACTCCTCTCCGAATGTAAGACGGCATTGTCTATCAGCATCGTAAACCGATCCTGGCAGAGTTTGGGGCAACTCCTCAGGCTTTTGGGGCTTGTCCAGTAAACACTGACCATGGCCATTGTCCAAGAATGATGTGACCATAAGAGCACTGCAAGGGGACCAGGGGTCTAACTGGTTTAGATTTGACAATGTTGAAGCCATCATGTGGGCACCCCATTGGTCCCCGTTAACACTGGCACATTGCTTGGCATCATCATGGGGCATGTTAAACACGTGACCTACAGCAGAAGCACAATTATTTATTAAGTTACACTTGCAAGGTTTGCAGTTCTGTGATTGAAGCATGGGGATGTACCTACCAAGCTCATGTGCAACTGTGAAGGCAGCCTGAAGACCGTCGTCTTCAATAATGGAGCAGCTTCGGTCTGGATCGCACGCGGTGCCAACATCTGCCATCCCCAGGGTGTCACAGGAGTGAGCTCCACAAAGATCCTGCATGCAACAGGGTTCATGTTAGGGTTGCAAGTTACTGGGGAACATGTGATGTTGTTGCTGAGCATAGCGATGTTTCTTGCAATATAACAATTCTCTAAATGAATCTAGTTAGGGCAAAGATAAGTGACGTCAAGGTGCAAATGCTAAGACTTTAAAACACAATGAATGAGGGAAAATGTGGGCAGATGTTCAGATTTGTATTGAATGTTGTAATTTTTATCTATTGGACTCCCACCGTTGTGTAAGGTTCCATGGAATTAAGTATTTACATGAGTAAATAACATGAAATCAATGCAAACACGCAAATAAAGAGACAGATTATCGCTGTGTGAATGACATGGAATGCATGGCACATTAATTATGTGTAATTGAACTCAAGAAAAAAAGTAAATTAGAGCGAGTGACCGGGTGTTTTGCGTTTTGGGTGAACTCAGCATTAGTATTTTTAACTTTAGATTCACAGTTGAGCCACTCTAGCCAATAGCAGAACAGCATCTACTGGGGGCAGGTCTGAAGAGAGTATGGCCACATCTGATTGGTCAAATTTGAATATGCAACCAATCAGGGCCAGAACAAGCTCAACTGGCGCTCTAGCCCAGGGTTGCGCAAAGTTGGTCCAGGAGGGTCGGTGTCCTGAAGAGTTTAGTTCCAACCCCAGTTAGACACTCCAGCTAATTAAGCTCTTTCTAGGTATACTAGAAACTTCCAGGCACGTGTGTTGAAGGAGGTTGGAGCTAAACTATGCAGGACACCAGCCCTCCAGGATTGAGTTTGGCCACCCCTGCTAGGCAAACTAAGATCATGCCACCCTCACAGGGTTTCGGTGGTATCATGGATAAAGGTCAAGATGGGGGGTTGTTGATGTGGGATGTTTGGTGCTGCCATGACCACTCTGCCGACCTAGGTAGCTGCCTAGGTTGCCAACTAATGCATGCAACATAGACACAATTTAAATGTATTGTACGCCTCTGCAATATAGATCAAATGTAAACCAAAGGTGACCAGCCCTGCTCCTCTTGCAGATCTCAGTTGCAACCCATATCAAACACATCTTCCTGTAATTATCACGTCCTATTCAGGGCCTAATTAACTAGTTCAGGTGTGTTTGATCAGAGTTGGAGATGAACTCTGCAGGAAGGTAGATATCCAGGAACAGGGTTGAGCATGCATGACGTAAACTATTATCATGGTAACATAGAAAGTGGCAGTGTGGACATGCGGACGCTAAATCTGGTGTTTTTGCCTCATGATGTCAGCATGCCACTGTTTTCTCCTCTCTGATTGGCCGATATGGCTGCATTCACAGCAAATACGGAAGACAGAAATGAGGCAAAATTCTGCACATCACAGCAAACATGTCAATTATTTTGTGTCATTCGCCCATGGGACGACGGTAATACGCTTCTGTCCTCACACTTGCATTAATTAGTAAGCGATTTACTGAATCCCCCTACTGGTGTGAACTCAGCTTAAGTGTATTCATCGCCCCCTGTTGGTTCGGTGTGCTCTTTACATACATCAGTGCGGTTTTCATGTAGACAGAGATGTTTTAAATACTCGTGTACATATGGACATGGCCTTAGTGACGCTTACCTTTCTAGTGAACAGTACTGCGGTGTCGTAGTGTTCTGGGTGACGGTCGCTGGGTTGGTTGTGCTGTTTTTGCCATTGGCAGAAGCTCCTGAGGGTCAGCGCTGCATTGGTGGACACATGAGGGCCGTGTTCTTCATCATGCACAACAAGTAGCTTCACGACTGCCAGAGTAATGGAATTATGGATGGTAGGATGTCGATACAGGCGAGAGGCCACCGCCATGATGGTCAGCAGATAAGGTTTGAGTTGAGCGCCATGAAACTCCGCCATTGACTGGTCTGCCACAATCATGATCTCCAGATATCGAGGCGTGGACACAAAGCGCCGAGATCGGTGGTGTGCTGTAGGATGACACAAACGTTAAAAACATTAAAAACCGAAATCATCTTCAGCCTTTTTAAAGACACGCTGTAATGCAAATCACTTTTATTAGGGGTTTAAACACAGCAGCGATGTGTGTGTATCTCCAGCAGCCTCTAATGCTCAACATGAACTAATTGTGGTTGTCATAATCAGACTTGATGCAGACACATTTTGATTGACATTCTCCCTTTGTACGTGTCATCAAAGGGGGAAAGCCCCGCCCACTAGTGCCCATCTCTCCCTCATTAGCATAAACAGCAGTCCTAAGTAAGAAGCAGCCCGCCATTAGTAAAAGTGAACTGAAAACACAATGTCATCTGAACTTAAAGCGACAGACACCATAGGCATAATGTTATAATAGCTCACCTTTAAATGAAAGCATACAATACAATAATACTAATATATATGTTATACATATATTATCCATGCTGAGTACACTTTAAAAGGATGGTTCACACACAGAAACAAGAATCACTGACAGATTCCTCATCCACAAGTGAGTTTCAAACCTTTATGAGTTTCTTCTCTTCTGTTAAACACTAAGGAAGATATTTTGAAGAATGTTGTAAACCTGTAACCATTAGCATCCATGGTAGGAAAAACAAATAGCATGGAAGTCAAAAGTCAAAATATCTTCCTTTGTGTTCAACAGAAGAAAACAACCCAAATGGGTTTGAAACTAGTGGAGGGATAAACGATGACAGAAATGTCATTTTTAGGTGAACTGTCCCTTTAACTAGCATGCTTTACTCCCTATTGGATGTCAGGTGATATGTGGGAGGGGCGATCTCACTCTTAAAGGAGACTTATCGGATAATTATTTAGTACATGCATAAGAGGGCGACACGCAGAAGATGATATGATCCATATTATTGGTGGATTTTTATGTAACCAACCAATTGTATGTTTAAATGGTGTTACATACATGTTTATATACGCTTAAACTCATTATATTGCATCACATGTAATAATCATACATGCATTTTGATTGTAAACAGTTGATAAAGTGATGAATTATTAGTAAAACTGAAGTGGGAGTTCTGTGTGGCGTGAGTTTGCTGACTTCTCCGTTTGCTTCTGCTCCGCCCCGCTAATAAACTTCTCCAAAACCTGCGCACTTTCCCGTTGGCGGAAATACAAGCCGTGCACAGTCCTCCGGTGCTGATCTGCGCAACATGCGGTACCGGGAGCAGAGCTTCCACGTCTGCCCGCCTCCCCCTGCCCGTCACCCCGCGTCCCCTTCCCTCCTCCCGCAGGAGATTTCTGCTTGTCCAGTTAACCCTCGCCTCGCTTCTGGAGACGCTCATCTGCACTGAATAGAGGCTTATAGTATTGAGATGCACCAGGAGAACTTCAGTGCTGTTAGCAGTGTATTTTACACGTACATCCCCTGTTAAACGCACAAAAAACGGTAAAAAACCATTAAATCCATTAAGTTATATTAACGAATTTAAGTGGATTGAACATGAAACATTTATGTTATCCTAAAAAAATCCCATGAATTGTATTGTTTTAGGTCTTTTTAAAAAAAGTAGTACGAAAAAAGCATTATGTTTTGAGTGCAGATCTCTCTCCAAACCGGCTTAATTCGCTCCGTATGCGCCAGCGCGCGCCGAGTCACCGAGTTTATTCAGGTTACCGGAGGCGTGCACGAAATATCACCGAATAAAACCTCCCAGTGCAGGGAGTAAAGAGGCAGATGAATGAAGAAAGTTTAATCTAAATAGTCAGATTTTCGTTACCCATCAAATATTAACAAACCAACCCTTGGGCGAATGTTTTAATAAGTAATGGTTTTTACTTAACCCAACAGCTGGTTCTGTTCATAGTTGACCCAGCACTGTGTTTAGAGTGTTTAATTATGCACTATTTACCTTTAGACTCGGATGGTTTGGAATGGGTTGTGTGGGGTTTCTCGGTGACCCGCTCCTCCTCCTCATTCACGCCGCACTTGGAGCCGCTCTCCTCGGCCAGGATCCCCGGTGTCCTGCGGCGAATGGTGTGGGTGTCTCGGTCTGTAGCTGCTCCGGTGGAGTTCTCAGGCTGGATGAAGTACTCTTCCCCGCCGACAGAGAAGCCTCCGTGCAGTCCTTTGCACAGATTAATCGCCGCGGAGGAAAGTTCATCTCCGTTTACGGTTCCCGAGAAGAAGCATCGCGCCTCTCCAGCGCTGTCAAACTCACCGGTCTCCGGTTTCCCCACCATCTGGAACACAAACCCAGGCGCCAGAAAGGTCTGGTCCGGTTCCAACGCCAACACCATCCGCTTTCCAAAGACATCCAAGCGATAGATGCGTTTCTCAGAGTCCTCCTCCCGGGATTGCTTCGTGTGTCCCGGTTGTGTGTCCAGACGCACCGGCAGCACGAAGCTCTCCTCCCACGCGCTCTGCGCCGCGTTTACGCACAGGGCAAACCCAGCCAAACTCAACACCACACGCAAAAAAGACATTATATTCCTGTCAAGTTCTCAAGAGACAAAATATCCTCACAAAGTATTTGACTCCTATATATATATATCTCATAAAACCAATCCCAAATCCACAGCTGAAGCACTTAAAAAGTGGCAATAAATAAAGTGTTGGCAGTCTGTAGCAGCAGTGTGTGTCTCTCCTTCTGTCTCTGACCCAGAGTCCCGGCTCTCTATATATGCTGGAGCGCAGGACCACCCCTTTCCTGGAGCCCCTTTGATCTGAGTAAGCAGCCGAGTTCTGGAGCTCCGCCACGGCCATCAATCATCACAGCACCGCGCTTCTCTGCGGAGCTCCTGAAAACTCCTCATCCGTCTGTCTGTCTGCTGCTGGGCATCTCCAGCACTTATGTAACTCATAAAGTCCAGAGTTAAGAGCACTAATCAGTCAGTTTAACGCGGGGTTAGTGAGGACATCAGGGGGAGAGTCTTGGTTCTCCATGCTGGTGACTGGAGCGCGGCTGCCGGAGGAAGAGCAGGATCTTCGGCTGCTGGGGAAAAGCGCTCCGCGGTGCCCTTAAGGTGGAGAACCAGAGATCATCATCCAAACATTCATTCATTCATTCATTTTCTTGTCGGCTTAGTCCCTTAATTAAACCGGGGTCGCCACAGCGGAATGAACCGCCATCATCCAAACACTACATCAATAAAAACCAGCAGATAATGCGTTGGAGGAAATGTGTTGTGCTATAATTTAGAATAAAACACAATATAATATAATTTAAACTGTTATTATGACAAAGCAATTAGCTGCTTTACTTAAAAAAATGAATATACAGGTTATATCTGGATACTAAGGTGACAAATTAATCATGCACATATTTAATTTACTTAATAAATTGAAGGCAACTGGTAAACTGCTGGATTTTTATAGTGAGGGAACATCAGACAATTAGTCCAAAGTGTCCAGAGCTAAAAGAGCATCATGAATGTATAGAGTGGAGCTGTTTAACATGATCATGCACACTTATTATGTAATTAAACTCCATATTTTACCATGCATTTAGATATGAATAATTGTATGCACTTTAATGGAAGGTAAATGTTAATCAGTGAGTACATTTATACATAATTATACGAGTTATTATGAACTAATGAGAGGTTTTAGGTCAGTCATCATGCTGAGAGAGTCGACAGTCCACCTTAAATCTTATTAGTGACTGGCTGAGAGTTTAAACCTCTGCGTGAAGTTCAACATCACACCACCAGAGGGCGGCAGAACACAACAGTTCATTCATTCACTCCTGCAGATCAGTATAGTGCAGGGGTGGGCAAACTCGGTCCTGGAGGGCCAGTGTCCTGCATCGTTTAGCTCCAACCCTAATCAAACACAACTGCTTATAGATTTCTTGTGATCTTAAAGACACTGATTAGCATGTTCAGGTGTGTTTGACTAGTGTTGAAACAAAACTCTGCAGGGACACCGGCCCTCGAGGATCAAGTTTGCCATCCCTGGTATAGTGCATTACAGGCTGTCCTGCTTAATTCATGCATTCATTTTCCTTCGGCTTAGTCCCTTTATTCATCAGGGAATGAATAACAACTTTTCCAGCATATGTTTTCCTTCCAGCTGCAACCCAGTACTGGGAAACACCCATGCACACTCCTGTTTAGTCGTATTGTAAATTTGTTTATTTATCAATAATGATAATGAATGCATATTATCTTCTCTCTCCCCCGTGATTTGCATAAGACAGACACTAAAATGTGCAGTGCAATCGGTCCTATTTAATGTTTTATTTTCCAGAGCGAAATTATCATCCATTTTTAAGGTTTTCCAATAGACAGCCACTAAAACGGACATTTATTCGCGCCACAATCCTGCCTTCATATTGAAAACAGGAATTATTTGCTGACCGATTAAAACACTGAGTTTAAACCACTTTGATGTATTTATTTACAATACAGAAATTCAGAATAAGTATGTTTTTCATTATCATATGTTTTATAATGTATAAAATATATAATGTTTTTCATTATATGTATTTCATTATCGTCATAAAATGTGCTACGCTAAATTCAAGATGAACATTACTCCACACACATATAGACATTTTATTTAAAGCTAGACTTTATTTGACCTATAAACTAAATATTTAGAGGACGCCATCAGACTTTGGGCTAAACCTTGGACAAACTTAAAGGTTTACTCATTTGAATCAATGAGACATCAAAAAGCAGAAACGTCTGGTTCCACGTCCCATTTTTATTTTTTTAATTATTATTGTTATTTTTTTAATTATATAAGTTTATTTGGCTGATTTTTTTGGTTTGGAAATTTGTTTTATATATATATATATATATATATATATATATATATATATATATATATATATATATATATATATATATATATATATATATATATGTTAGTTAATTTTATTTTATTATTTTTATTTGTTTTAGTATGTCCTTGTCATTACTCTTCAGTTTTTCCTTTCTATTTACACTATTGTTGTTATTGCTGGCACTATTATTAATACTAGTATTTAGGAACCTGTATATTGGTTATTTCATGTACATCTACGCACTTTGCTATATGCTGATTGTCTACGGCATGTTTTTCTGTGTTCGAAAAATACAAAATAAAAGAAAAAATTCATGAAAAACAAAATTAATATTTAGATGAAATAAATATAATTTATTTTGCAAACTAATTTTTAGAAGTACAAACACTCTTGCAGCATCTCAAGTAGTACTAGTGTGAACATGTATAATAATTACACAAGAAAATAACAAGACACACAGTGGGTCACCTTTATCTGTGTGGGTTAATGACTTTATTATTATTATTTTCTAAAAAAAACGCACTTTCTATTAAAAAGAAAGTCAGTTTAAGATGTCAAACAGCAGGTGGCGCTGCAACATCACTCCTGAACTCAGTCTGTTCACAACACCTATATTTACCGCACACGTTTTCTCATTACAGGCAATAACACTGAATTATATGATGTTTTTACAGTAGATATCACGGCAGAAGTTAATTCAAAGTCATCAATAAATCAAAATGTTTAGCACATTGTTAGTTTTAGGCAGGGTGATAATTACAGATTAACCCTGCTAACTCAATCCCCTCTGAAGAACGTTAAAACAAAATGCATGGGGGTCAGCTTTATAAATATTTAGAAATCTCTGATCTGTATCTTAAATAATATTATTGATAAATAAAATTATAGATAATGAACATATACATTTGACCACCCCTAAAATGGTTCATACCATTTTGAACGCATAATGGCGCCAATCAGTCTGAGGGAAAATAATCATGTAATGGATCGGCAGATCTAGAGCACCGAAAGACATTGTAGGTGTTCACAACAAGACAGTTTAGTCTTAAAAAATATATTTATCTCGATATATAACTTAAAAGTAAAGCTAAACTAGACATAGTTTATAGTTTGATCAACAGCGACCTCTGAAAGAGCCAATCAGAGGATACATTAGGTCATAATACACTAAATAACCCTCCAAACACCGAAGAGAAGACCTACGTTTTATTAATAGATTTAATCATAATTTTTAATAAATACATCAAATTGATTCGCTGAAGCATGTATTACATAACATTACCATAAAAGTTGACGACCAAAACATTTACCCACCTGCTTCTGCTCTCCTCTGATGACGACAGTAGATTGGACGAAACGTGCTTAGCCACGCCCTTCCAAATGATAGTACGCTGCAAGCGACATATAAGAGGAGGAGCTTAAAAATTAAGCCCCGCCTCCTACTCAATGTCTATTTTACTTTTGTTTTTTAAGTCAGTCCAATTGAAAGAAAATATCAATACACAATTTTAAGCATTTTATGAATTGTTTTATATAAAAAAGTAACCAAAATATTTATTCTTCAAGACAATTTCCTATTAGTGAGTTTAAATACACAAAAATTCAGTTTAATCTACACTTTCGGTTTTTAGAGAGGAATTTGTTCATAGATGTGCCTGAATACATGCAGTATTTAACAAAATAGATGTAAATAATGTGAATATATAGAGAGTCAAATCCTGTGTGTTAATTTAATTAAATAATGCTTTAATTGCATATTAAATGTAATATTTTAGAAAAATCGAATACAAAAAATTGTATTCCTAATGTTATTAATCAAGAAGTGAAGATATAAAACATTATTTATTTGACCCATTATATCTGTGTTGTCATCAGGGTTCATACACATTTATTACTTAAATTCCAGGATCTTTCCATGACTTTTCCAGCACTTTCAAGTACATTTTCATAACCTAATGTTTAATTTATTGTCTATGTATAAATGGTAAATAATAATAATAAACAATGCGCATTTAAACACACATAGAACACACAACAATCTATTTAGTTTGAATTTATTTTGGATATCTATTGTATGTAAGATTTATTTAGATAATGCTTACTCATGGCGGCTCATTCCCGCTGTGCCACCTCTGAAATTAAGACTAAGCCGAAGGAAAATGAATGAATGAAAGCTTACGCAGCGTTCATAATGTGAGACCATGTTTTTGGCCTAAGACAGAAAAGAAGTAAAGACAACTAACCAATGTTCAAGTTTACAGATGTTAGTTAAGCTAATTTCCATGACTTTTCCAAAACTTTGTGGGTTTTTACTATTTTTCCAAAATGTTTTAGTAAAGCATACACTTATATACATCTGGTTTATATACACTATGAACAGCAGATACGCTAATTATTCTCTTTATTCTCCATTTCCACCTGGGATACTCATCCTGAGGTCCTCAGATTATGCAGAGTCACTGATTGGATCCAAGACCAGCGACGAGATGATCCCAAGGTTTCCATAATCAGGGACCAGGCCGTATGCTGAGCTGCTGCTGGGCTGGTGGTCATGGAGGAGTGAAGAGCATGAGACTGATTCCAGTGATGCTCCAGGGACAGACGAGTCTTCGCTGAGGCCAGCTTCCAGCCTCCACCGCTGAGACTGCAGCTCTGCACAAGACTTTTGGGCAGCGGAGAAATTAAAATGGTCGTCTGGTTTCTCTTAATGTGTTTTTCTTCGCTCTCCTATCGGTGAAGTTTTTTCGCCACTGGCTCGCATGGTTCAGGATCGGTTGAGCTATGCATCGATAAATCTGCTCTTCAGTGACTCTCAGTAATGACATTAAAGCACACTGAACTGAGCTAAACTGAACTGAACTTAAACACTAAAAACTGAACTACACTGTTCCAGTTACTATGAGCATTTATGTGAAGCTGCTTTGACACAATCTACATTGCAAAAGCGCTACACAAATAAAGCTGAATTGAATTGAACTTTTCCAGTCCTGGAAAATGCCCTGTCAAAATTCACTGACTTTTCCCGGTTTTTCCATTAAACGTTCACAGCGTTATCATTTAAACATTTCAGAGAACATTCAAACACAACATTTCCATAATATCCCATAATATTATATATATCATCCCATAATATTTGCATAATGACTAAATTGAACATTCATTAAACCTTTTTTTAGCTATTATTTGCATATGCAAAAATATATGAATTATTATTATTATTAATTTAATATATTTTAACCTTAACCAGTTATTGGGTTTAGGGGCAATCACTTTTCCACACGGGGCCTTGTGTTTTGTTTTTCCCTTAATAATTCATTCCTTCATTTTCCTTTGGCTTAATCCCTTTATTCATCAGGGGTCACCACAGCGGAATGAACCACCAACTATTCCAGCTTTTGTTTTATGCAGCAGATGCCCTTTCAGTACTGGGAAACATCTATACAGTCTTACAATCACACTCAAACAATACGGCCAATTTAGTTCATCAATACCCCTACAGCGCATGTGTTTGGCCTGTGGGGGAAACTTGTGTTATCTTTGACTATTATTTAAATTAGTTTGATGATCTGATATGTCTGATACATTTTTGTTTATCTGTATAACATGATTACATTCTGCAGAGTAATGCACTCCACTGCATTGAATTATTATAAATGAATGCACACGCGAGGTGTGATGTTGATGTGTTGAGTGTCAGGCTTATCTAATATTCCTCATTTACTATAAACCCCCCCCAAACATGTATTACTTTAATTTGAGATGATGATCGGACAGAAATGAATCAATAAAACATGATGATTTAAATATAGCGCTTTGTTTTATATACACATGTGTTCATGAAACGGCTAAAACACACACTTTTATGCTATTCTGCTCATTCATCATAGTCCTAGTTAAATAGTACTGATGAGACACATGACCAGAACAATAAATAAACTCATCATGTCACTTTTGTTTAGTTTTTTTCACATAGAAGTTTTACAAACAATAAATTATAAACTCAGTGCGGTGTGTTCTCAGTCATACGGCCATCGGGAACGGGACATGAAGCAGACGAAGCGCTGCAGCTTTACAGACAACACTGAACACTTTACTTGCAGAGGCGTTCATAAGACTGTCATTAACCCTTTATAATCAAGACCTGACATGTTATGAATGTGAATGAGATCTTATGCATGTTTACATTGCATATCTGCTCAGGTATGTAGTTTTAAATGCAAAGATGACACTGTTTGTTATGACAACTTGACTTATTCAAATACAGCACAACCTGTTTTTGTCTTTGTTAGGACAACTTGACATTACCCAGACAACAAAACCTGTCATAAATCTGTCATAAACATAATAGTCACGAAGCCATTATAAATATGTCATAATTTTTATAACAGCATCATTAATATATATGCATTTTGACCTCAACTTCAGTGGTACAAGCTGAATTTGTCATTTAAATGTCATTAAATATTATTGACGCTCTTATATAATGATTTGAGAGTAATGACGCTTATAATGACGCATATTATTGACAAATGCAGTGAAAACACAGTGAATGACAGCTATAATGCCTTATGATGATCATGTTTATGACAGATCTATGACAAGTTTTGTTGTCTTGATAATGTCAAGTTATCATGACGAAGAGAAAAACTGTTGTCATAATGTCATAACTGAACAAATGACATTTAATGACAGTTGCTATAAACATGCATAGGATTTGTCACAGGTTGTCAACAAACACTGTCATCTTTGCTTTTAAAATGTCACAACTGAGCAAATGAGACCTAACGACAGCTGTTATAAACATGCATAAGATCTCAGTCCCATTCATGATGGCTTATGTCATGTTTATAAAGGTTAATGACAGTCTTATGAACGCCTCTTCAAGTAAAAGTCTCAAACACTGATTAAACAGGATATCGAAAGCAAAACAGTGCATGAGAAAGTGGAACTTGTCATGAAGCATTATGATATCATACATGAAGAGTTCATGTACATTTTAAAGAGACAGTACACCCTTATATGGAAATCCCCAAATTTGCGTCAGGAATGAATCCTTTTCATCAGTTCAGAATTGCAGCTTATGAAATGCAAAGATAGATGGAACTTTTAATGTTCATTTAAAGAGACGGCGCACCCAAATATTAATATTTCAACTTAGACTCATTCTAAATAACGTACCCCTGTATATATTTCTGGAGAGCGCCAAATACATCCCAGAAGCTACAATATTTTGCAGTTTTTGTGAATCCACCTGAGGGCGCTGTGTACACTGAGGCTGCCTGACTGACCAACTGACCTCCTTTCCTAAACCCAACCAATAGTGTTTTCAAAAGCAACCCAAAAAAGGAAAGCCGCCTGATTTTTACCACGTTTTCAGATTTGACCACATTCTCACCCTGTTATTTACTTGTGTATTTTATTTTATGGCTTCAGTTTTTTGTCTTTCCTGCTTTCTGGACCTTCTTCACAGAACTCAAACCCAATCGTCATGGTCAACTCCTCTCTGCGCCTCAAGACCACCGATGTACACGGCGAGCCACTGAACAAACTGGTAACACTGAGAGAAAGCCGTCCACACGCCGGTAAGTGGTCAGCTGGTAGTGAGAAAAGGGTATATATCGTTAGTTTTAAAGACGAAATACAGCCATACGCTCCTCTGGCTACTTAATACATGATCTTTAGAAATGTATATAGGGCTACATGTTCAGAATGAGCCTGTGTTCAAATGTTCGCTCAACATTTCCATGACTCAAATCTGAGTTTGTTTTGTTGAACAGTGAATATACTGACATACTGATTGATGTTGGAAAAAGCTTTGACTTTTTGTTCCTAGTATGGACGTCACTATCCACTTTAAAATATCTTGTATTGTGCTCAACAGAAGTTCAGTGAATACATGATGAGGAGAATGTTCATTTAAGGGTGTACTGTCCCTTTAAATGAAACACATTTACTGAATACTGCAGTTCTGCCATTATACATTTTAAAGAGACAGTACACCCAAAATATGGAAATCCCCAAATTTACGTCAGGAATGAATAATTTTCATCAGTTCAGAATTGCAGCTTATGAAATGCAAAGATAGATGTAACTTTTAATGTTCATTTAAAGAGACGACGCACCCAAATATGAATATTCTAACCCAGAGTCATTCTGAAAACGTACCCCTGTATACATTTCTGGAGGGCACCAAATACGTCCCAGGAGCTACATATATTTTGCAGTTTTTGTTTTCGTGAATTCACCAGAGGGCGCTGTGTACACTTTTACTGATCTCAAATTTCTCTCGCGAGTGCCATTTGAGCATGCTGTTCTCACGTAAATCCACCAGAGGCCGCTGTTGACTGACTGACCAACTGACCGATCCCTCCACCAACCTCCTTCTCAAACCCCAACCAATAAGCAACCCAAAAAAAAGAAAAGCCGCCTGATTTTTTATCAAGTTTTCAGATTTTACCACATTCTCACCCAGTTATTTACTCGCTTATTTAATTTTATTGCTTCTGTTCTTGTTTTTTACATGCTATCTGGAACCATTCTTCATCGGACTCGAAACCCAATCGTCATGGTCGACTCCTCTCTGCACCTCAAGACCACAAACGTAGGCAGCAAGCTACCGGACAAACTGGTAACAGCGGAAAAGCCGTCCACACGGAGGTTTTAAAGACGAAATGCAGCCATACATAGCTCTGGCTACATAATTCACAATCTCCAGATATGTATACAGGGCTACGTGTCCAGAATAAGCCTGTGTTGGAATGTTCTCATTCACTTGATCCAAACCTGAGTTTGTTTTGCTTGCCTTGCCTTGTCTTGAATAAACTGTTGAATTCAGTGAATAAACTGAATAATGTTGGAAAAACGTTTGTTTGTTTTGCTGTTCCTACTATGGACGCTGCTTCAACACATCTTGTATTGTGTTCAACAGAAGTTCACAACCAGCGTGAATACAATAATATTAAATGTTGATATTTGGGTGCACTGTCCCTTTAAATGAGACACGTTTACTGAAAGATGACATGGTTAAGCATATTTTTAATTATTGATTAAATGACTGATTTAATTGTATATTTCTTAATTCCTACATCTTTTATCTTGCAGTTCTGCCATTATCATGAAGAAACACTTCTGAGAGACGTCACGATAACCTTCTCAAGCGCCCTGAAAATCCATTACAAAAACAAGCTCCCGCAGTGTGACGCGTGAAGCATGAAGACAGGATTTTCTTCAGCTTCAGTTTTCAGTCTCGGAGAAATGTACAGGAGCTGCTCAGTTTGCAGACAGAAACACATGGAGCTCTACATTTGTCCAGTTTAGCTTCCACAGCATTCATCAGTCTCAGCTAAAGGGGTAGTTCACTCAAAAATGCACATTTCCTCTTCGTCTACACACACTTGCACACATTTCTTCTTGTTTTGAGACACATGTATGCACGCACACACATATGCATGCACAAACATACTTATGCATACACTGATACACACAGACAGACATGAACACACACACACACACAGGAGGATGTTGTAGATGTGTTGTTCACACAGACAGCGCTGCACAGAAGCACTTCTGACGGTCAGTTTCACACACAGTCAACAGTCAGTTCAGCTTTATCCCGTGTGCTGCTGCACTGACATGAATGTTTTGTGAAACTACTTTTTATTGTCAGTGTGACCTGAAGGGGCGTGTCATGTTAACCAGAGGAGTGGCTTTGTCAAAAGGGGCGTGGTTTAAAGTAGCCACACCTAAAGCTCCTCGTCTGATTGCGAACATGAGCAGAATCTACAGTGATTCTGCTTCACGGCATTTACACAATCTTTCTTTCCTTCTGTTGAACACAAAATAAGATACTGCGAAGAATGTTCAGCCGTTTACACTCAGAGCAACAGCAAAACATGACCATTTAAAATTGTAGGTGAAAAAGTGGCCACACTCGAATCTCTCATCCGACTGCGAACAGAATCCATAGTGACTGTGTTTCACGGCATTATCTTTGTTTCTATGTTTGAATGAACCAAAGAGGCGTGTCATATTGACCAGAGGTGTGGCCTTGTCAAAAAGGGGCGTAGCTTAAACCAACCACACCCAAATCACCTCATCCGACTATGAGCAGAGTCCATTTACACAATCTTTGTTTGTTTGAGTGAACCTAAGGGGCGTGTCATGTTGGCAAGAGGTGTGGCTTTGTCATAAAAGGGCGTGACTTAAAGTAGCTCCTCGTCTGACTGAAATGCGAGCAGAATCCACAGTGATTGTGTTTCACGGCACTTACATAACCAAAGGGGCGTGTCATATGGGCCAGGGGTGTGGCTTTGTCATAGGGGCGTGGCTTCAAGCAACCACACCCGAATCTCCTCATCCATCTGCGAATGGGAGCAATATCCACATTGATTGTGTTTCACGGCATTTTACACAAACCCTACTGTACTGCACGTCCGTGATGCTCCACACGTCGCTCTTTTCCCGGGAGAGTTCATCAGATCAACACTTTTTAATCAGGCAGTGTTTGAAGGCTGACGGCCGGGCGCTGAGCGGGCAGTTTTTAGACAGTTTCCCGTTAGCGTCTTTACACTGAACTGTGCGACTCTGCCAGCCCGTATCGCAAGTTCTGGAGCAGCTCATCCAGGGGCCCGTCAGCCAGCGCGGGAATTTCGGACTCTCCGTCGTTGGAGGAACGTCAGATGTAAACGTTACAAGTTCTGCTGACGATAAAGAAGCGACAGTGGGCGGAGCTTCAGGAGGCGTCCTAGGTGGAGCTTCAGGTGGTATTCTGGGCGGAGCTTCTGGGGATGTCCTGGGCAGAGCTTCAGGAGCCATCCTGGGTGGAGCTTCAAGTGACATCCTGGGCGGAGCTTCAAGTGACATTCTGGGCGGAGCTTCAAGCGACATTCTGGGCGGAGCTTCAGGGGAGGTCCTGGCTGGGAGTGGCGTTTTGCGAGGCATGAAAAAGCTGTAGCGTATATCCAGCGGTTTTTTAGCATCGGTGGATAAAATCTGCACTAACAGGCTCTCCTGGAGGGCGGCGGGGCCCATGCTGTGGAAAGCCTCGTCCCGCTGGCTCCAGCCGGTGTAGTTGAGGACAGAGCCGTTGAGCGGGATGATGGTTTCAGAGGTGGAGATCATCAGTTTGCCGTTCAGCAGATAATCTCCGCCGGGTCGCCGCAGCGCTAGGTATGCTGTGTAGCGCGACTGGCCTTTAGCTTTATACTGACGCACCTTCAGATGAGTCGAACCCTCGGGAATCTTCACCACGTCAGTGTAGCCCTTACTGGAGGACACAGAGATTAGAGGGATAAAGGTTATCAGGTTAAAAACTGCTCACAAAAATGCACAGCAGAAATGCTCTGGTCTTTATTCTAGTCTTAATATCTAAAGATTCCTAAATCAAAGAGCATTTTCATTTCATTTCATAGACAGAGTGATGGACAGAGGCCAGTGGGTGAATTTGGCCAGGATGCCGGGGTTAAACCCCTACTCTTTTTCAAAGGAAATCCTGGAATTTTTAACGACCACAGAGAGTTGGGACCTCGGTTTAACGCCTCATCCGAAAGACGACGCTCACTGAGCAGTATAGAGTCCCTGTCACTATACTGGGGCGTTGGGACCATAGAATATATGGACGTAGTGTCCGTGACGGCACCCATAGGTTTCTAAAGAGCGCAAAAGAAGCCACAAGTAGGCGCGGCCAACCGTCGCCATTTTGTTCGCGTGTAATCACACCCACGGCGGGATACCAAACAAGGGCAAAGAGGCGGAGAGTGGGCGGAGCTACAGACGCATGCTGCATTTAGCTTGGACCTGGTTCAGACACACTTTACTTTAGGAGAACGCTTAATACTTTATCACCTGCGACTCGTTTGTGTTCTGACCACTTGTGCTTGGTTGTACACTATATCAATAAAGTGTTTAGACTTTTAAACACACTGCTGTAACACATTGAGCCACTAAACATTGTTCTTATGACGTTTCTCTTATGACGAAATTACTTCCAAACACTTCAGATATAGTCTGTGTTAGTTAATGTAAGACTATTGATGAACTCCAGCTTAACCCTGTATGACAACGCTTCAGATGACTGTTCTAGAGCCTACAGCTAATCAATCTGACAGATTCTGGAGTGCATTACAGCTCTAAATATAAACGATAAATGATCTTAAATAAAACAAACACATGTATAGAGATGGTATATAAGTATATAACTTTATTCACATGGGAAACGGAGGCCACGTGAATGGTTTGTGAGCACAATTAAGTGCACTCAGCATGCCATGCCATCTAATAATTGTAGGAAACAAGTCCAAAAGGCAGTCGACTGTGTAAAGCCACATAAAACAACACAGAAATACGATAAATATGCCGAGTTCAGTGGCTAATCTGCAGGATTCAGCTGAGGTGATGTGACGGCGACCAACGAGACCTAGCTGTCACTCAAGTGGCCACGCCCTTAATTATGCAAACTTAATATAACTTAATATAAAGGAAACGGATGAGTTATTAAAATATTCACCCCCTCACAGTTGTCATGGAGGGTAATATTAGCTGTATTAGCCAAAATCTGTTTTTGTACCAGCCTGTAAACACCTTTTTATTCTGCTGTAAAGTTGGCCATTCTAACAGTGGGCTCAATTGAATTTTGCTCTGTTTTGGAGGCAGGAGCGGCAGGACTAGCCGAAATTCAGATGAATTGCAGTTTTAGTTACTTCCGTACTGGCTTCCTGAGGGAGAGCGGGAGGTTGCCGCTTGGTTGGGGCCCACACAGACCGCAGGTTGAGCGCCCCCTGCTGGCCTCACTAGCACCACTTCCATTAAAAATAAATTAAAAATAAATGTTAAAATAAATTTGTTTATATATATATTTTTTCCAATTTCAGTTTTAAGAAGAGAATAAAAAACATTTCTAAACATAATAGTTTGTTTTGTAGACAATTGACAACAAATATTGCTGAAGGGGGCTAATAATATTGACCTTAACATGGCTTTAAAACAATTAAAAACTGCTTTTATTCTAGCTAAAATAAAACAAGTAAGACTTTCTCCAGAAGAACAAATATTATAGGAAATACTGTGAAAGATTTTGCCCTCAACTGTGAATGAGAAATCCAAATAAGACACTGTAATTTTCATATATATATTGATATCTGATATATTTATTATTATCCTCCTGCTGCGCTCACTAACACCACTTCAGTTAAAAATAAATAAAAAATAAAGAAATATTTGAATATATATATAAATACATACATTTCACATGCGTGAGGATAATTTTCCCCTCAGCTGTATGTGAAATCCAAATAAGAAATTGTAATAGATATATACTTATATATGGGTGGAGGAATAGTGTACAGCACAGAGCAGACGCCCTTTAACTCCTGCGTTTGGTGCGTGTCTGCGAGTGTGTTCTGACCTCTTCTTGGTGAAGTTTCCAGCCACTTTAATGCAGCTGTTTCCGTCTCCTCCGCAGATCCCACACTTGTCGTACTGGAGTTTGGATCCGATGATGCCGTCGCAGCCGGTGCGAACACACTTCCCCTTCACACACACCGAGCTGCTGTACGGACGACACTCAGTCCCGTCAACAACCTGCAGGAGAAACACACACAACACACACATCACTGACAAGAACAACCAACATCAGCATGGTTAAATACTGCAGAACATGTCTTATTTCCAGATTTTGCTTTGTTTCTAGACCAAATAGTTCTTAAATCAAGAAACATTTTCTAGAAGAGTTAAAAATAGTCTTGCTTACAGAAATAATGAGTCAAAATTAGGTGAGATTTTCAGTCAAACAAGCTAAATAATCCCTCGGCGTAAAAAAAAAAGTTATTTTAAGGTGAAAACAAGATTATTTAGCTTGTTTACAGGAAAAACTCTCTTTATTTCTGAAAACAACACTATATTTTCTGCTTGTCAAGAAAATACTTTTTGATTTAAGAATTTCGAGATATTTGCACTAGAAACAAAACACGCAGCCTATTTTGCAGTGTTGTGGTGTAAATCCTTCAGTGTGTGTGTGTGTGTGTGTGTGTGTGTGTGTCAGCGGCGGCTCACCCTCTGTGAAAACACCACATAATATCCGGTTCCCTTGGCTCTGCAGGTGAGTTTGCACACGTCTTTGGGAAGAACGCCGGCGAATTTGGGGACCCACTCCACCAGCGTCTTCACGCCTTTAGGGTCCGTCTGGGGGCCGTTACGCACCTCACACTGCTCCTGCCGGAAACTCTTACCTGATACACAGACACAAGCGCACACAAACACACACACACACACACACAGTTTTTATTACGCTTTATTGTAGAGTTTGTTGTGTGTTTAACATTGCAGTGTGTGTGTGTGTGTTAATTTATTATTTCAATTTCTGTGTGCAAGTGTGTGTGTGTGCATATCTGTGTATTGTTTCAGTGTCTGTCTGTGTGCATACTTGTGTGTGTGTATTATTTCAGCATATTTGTGTCTGTGTGTGTGAATTTGTGTGTGTGTGTGTATTAGTTTATTGTTTCAGTATCTGTGTGCAAGTGTGTGTGTGTGTGTGTGTGCATATGTGTGTATTGTTTCAGTATTTTTGT
>NC_133176.1:982500-1035000 GCF_049306965.1 Danio rerio
TGTTTCAGGCTGCTCGTGTGCATGTACGTCTATATGTGTATACATGCCTTTGTGTGTGCATGTGTGGTCATGGGTATATGTGTGTGTGTGTGTGTGTGTGTGTGTGTGTGGATGTCTGTGTTCAATTGACTGTTTGTGCGTGCATGTGTTTGCATGTCTGTCAGTGTGTGTGTGTGTGTACATGTCTATATGTCTGCGCGAGTGTGTCTTTCTATGTGTGTGTGTTTCTGTGTTTATATGTGTGTGTGTATACCTTTATGTGTTTGCGCAAGTCTGTCGATCTGTGTGTCTTTATGTTTATCTACATGTGTGTGTGTGTCTGACTGTTTGTGTGTGTGCATGCCTGTGGATTTTGTGTATGCGTGGCTGTCTGTATGTGTTTGTGTGTGTGGATATATATGTATTTATGGAGCTGTCTGTATGTGTGTGTGTGTGTGTGTGTGTGTTTGCACATCTGTGTGCATGTATGTCTGTTTGTATGTGCACATGCACTTAAGTGTGTGCATGTCTGTCTATGATCCGTCTGTGTACCGATCTCATGAGCCACAGTGAAGGCAGCGTGCAGGCCGTCGTCCTCAATGATAGCACAGCTCCTCTCTGGCGAACACACAGTTCCTACATCCGCCATGCCCAGAGTGTCACACGAGTGATGCCCGCACAGATCCTGAATACACACACACACACACACACACACAGAGAGAGAGAAAAACAAACGTTTGTCAGCACGGTATTACGGTATTCAAACTTTCATCATTATTATTTAATCTTATATTATATTTAGCATTGATTAATTGTAGTTTATATAATTCATAGTTCATAATTTTAGTACTTATAATTATTTTATTATTTTCCAAAGCAACATTACTGTCAGTTCAGCATGTAAAACTTATCCAATCTCAGCTTTATTTCATTAATTTTCCCTAATTATCAGGGGTGACCACTGCGGAATAAACTGCCAACTATTCCAGCATGTTTTACAAAGTGGATGCCCTTCCAGCTGCAACCCAGTGCTGGGAAATACCCATACACACTCATCCACTACGGCCAGTTTAGTTGATCAATTACCCTACAGCGCATGTGTTTGGACTGTGGGGGAAACCGGAGCACCCGGAGGAAACCCACGGCAACACGGGGAGAACATGCAAACTCCACACAGAAACAACCCTTGAACCTGCCGCGGCTTGAACCAGCAACCTTACTGCTGTGAGTGGACGGTGCTAACCACTGTGCAGCTCTAGTTTTGTTTCAGTTTATTAGAGTAAACAAGTTAGTTTGGATTGTTTTCTGACTCATTTGGAGAGGCTGATGCTCAGGATTGTGTGTGTGTGTGTGTGTGTGTGTGTGTGTATTGTCTAACAATCATACAGTCAACCTCTCAGTGTTCTCTGTGTTTACTCGTTCAGTGTGAGCAGATGGAAACAACCTGGACTCTGAAAGCAGCTCTTCACACACAGCCCTCAGAAAACACACGCACTTCTAAAAGCAAGTTTGTGTGTGTGTGTGTGTGTGAACAGGTCAAGAGTGAGCTCATGACCTCATTGGAGGAACAAACACACTTCACACACTCCAGTCCATCAATCACTGAACACACACTGATGCTGAGTCTGCAGGATGGTTGCTAGGGTGTTGCTGTCAGAAAGTTCTGCTCTGCTGAACAGTTTTGGGTTTCGGCAGAGACTCGTCTGCTATAGAATGAAGCAGACAGACGGACAGAAGGAAACCTGATATGGAGAGACACTGAGAGGAATGTCTGCCTGAGGGAGGCAGAACATGAAGAGGACAAAACTGACGGAAAATAAGAGATGAAAAAATGACAAACAGATGCACAGCGGGAAAAACTGACTCCAGAGAAAGAGGAGAACTCATGTCTGGCTTTCTGTCTGATAACAGACACAATAACTGACAGAGAGAGACAGACTGAACAACAGACAGACAGACAGACAAAATAACAGACTGCAGACACAACCGACAGGCAGAATAACAGGCTGACAGAATAACAGACCGCAGACAGACAGAAACAAGACAGACATACAGACAAAAAAGACAGACAGAATGACGGACATGCAGACAGATAAAATAAGACAGACAGAATAACATACAGACAGAATAAGACAGAATGAAAGACAGTCAGACAAAATAACAGACTGTAGACACAACAAACAGGCAGAATAAGACAGATAGAATAAAAAAGACAGAATAAAAGACAGACAGAATGACTGACAGGCAGACACAGATAGAATAAGACAGACAGAATAACATACAGACAGAATGACAGACAGACAGAATAAAACAGAATGAAAGACAGTCAGACAAAATAACAGACTGTAGACACAATAGACAGGCAGAATAAGAATAACAGATAGAATAAAAAAGACAGAATGATAGACAGACAGAATAACAGACTGAGAGAATAACAGACAAACAGGCAGAATGACTGACAGACAGACAGAAAAACACAGACAGAAAGACATAATGACAGACAGATAGGCGGAATAACAGATAGACAGGCAGAATGACAGACAGACAGCACAGACAGAATAACACAGACAGAATAACAGACAGACAGAATGATAGACAAACAGAATAACAGACTGAGAGAATGACAGACAGACAGGCAGATTAACAGACAGACTAACAGACAGACAGACTAACAGACAGACAGACAGACTAACAGACAGACAGACTAACAGACAGACAGACTAACAGACAGACAGACAGACAGACAGACTAACAGACAGACAGACTAACAGACAGACAGACAGACTAACAGACAGACAGACAGACTAACAGACAGACAGACTAAGAGACAGACAGACAGACTAACAGACAGAGAGACAGACAGACTAACAGACAGACAGACAGACAGACTAACAGACAGACAGATAGACAGACTAACAGACAGACAGACAGACAGACTAACAGACAGACAGACTAACAGACAGACAGATAGACAGACAGACAGACTAACAGACAGACAGATAGACAGACTAACAGACAGACAGACAGACAGACTAACAGACAGACAGACAGACAGACTAACAGACAGACAGACAGACTAACAGACAGACAGACAGACAGACTAACAGACAGACAGACTAACAGACAGACAGATAGACAGACTAACAGACAGACAGATAGACAGACTAACAGACAGACAGACAGAATATAAAACAGACAGTCAGAATGACGGATAGACAGACAGCACAGACAGAATAACAGACAGACAGATAAACAGAACAACAGACAGACAAACAGACATACATACATACAGACAGACAGGCAGAATGACAAACAGGCAGAATAACAGACAGACAGACAGACAAACAGAACAACAGACAGACAAACAGACAGACAGAAAGAATATAAAACAGACAGTCAGAATAACAGACAGACAGATGTAGCAGAGCGAGTTGTTGCTGATTCTGCAGAACCAACCACAGCTTCTGTCACCTGCATCTGATTTACAGGTGTTACAGAGAGAAACACACAGAAACAGCTAAACTGACCTGAGATCAGCCTTCTCACTGATCTTCAGGCGCACAAAATATATAAACAAATCAATCATAAATGTTGACTGATTCACTGAAACAGCAGAATCAATGAAGACTCAATCAAACATGAGAAGGATATTCAGAATTATTCACCCTCCTGCTGAATTTTAATATTTTATTTCCCCCCAATTTCGATTTAACGGAGAGAAGATTACTTCAACACATTTCTAATCATGATAGTGTTAATAACTCATCTCTAATAGCTGATTTATTTTCTCTTTGTCATGATGACAGTAAATGTTATTAGACTAGATATTCTTCAAGACACTAGTGTTCAGCTTAAAGTGACATGTAAAGGCTTCACTAGGGTAATTAGGGTAAAGTTAGGGTAATTAGGCAAGTCATTGTATAACAGTGGTTTGTTCTGGAGACAATCCAACACTAATATTGCTGAAGGGGGTGAATAATATTGACCTTATAAATGGCTTTAAAACAATTAAAAACTGCTTTTATTCTAGCCGAAATAAGACTTTCTCCAGAAGAAAAAATATTAGAGCAAACAGTGTGAGAAACTCCTGAATCTGTTCAACATCATTTGGTAAATATTAAAAAAGAAACTAAGTTCCCAAGATGGCTAATAGTTTTGACTTCAGCTCTACATCAGCCATCTGAAGTCCAGCTCTTCTGCGAGTCCAAAACACATTCTTGGAGTCTTGCGTTTCTCAGCAGAGAGCGGATCCGGCTGCAGACGGTTGCTAGTCAACGTTGGCACTGATGGAGAAAATCTGAAACAGCGTGAGTTCAGATTCACAAGAGCTCAGAGGTTTTCACTCAGCTGTCAACATATAGAGACGGCGGACGTGTGAAATACCCCAGTGTAATACAACCAACACACACACACACACACACACACACACACACAGACACACAGACAACGACGGAAGCACACCGGCGTCCACCAGAGACTTCAGAGACAAGTGATGAAGACGACACACAGCTGAAGTCAAAATTATTCACCCTCCTGTGATTTCTCTTTAGGATATTTCCCAAATAATGTTGAACAGATTCAGGAGTTTCTCTAATATTTGATCTTCTGGAGAAAGTCTAGAATAAAAGCAGTTTTTAATTGTTTTAAAGACATTTTAAGCTCAATATTACTAGCCCCCTTCAGCAATATTAGTTTTGGATTGTCTCTAGAACAAACCACTGTTACACAATGCAGGGCTCAACAATAAGGGCTGCCCGGTGGCCCAGGGCCAGCTTGAGAGACGCGTGGGACAGTAGACAGGATCATTACTGGCCTGATTGGTGCTGCCTTGTCACTAACATTGAATTTGTCTGCGACTATTTGTCAATATCGTTCATTTTAAGTTTGTGCTTTTAAGTCTTTAAAGATGACCTGCTCTGTGATGTCGTAAACACCATACTGCTTCCAGTTTCTCTTATCTGATTTGATGTTTGAGCATGCTATTTTTTCTGTAACCTGGTAACAACCAGTACAGCGAAGACACGGCAACATCAAATTATAAGGCTAAAAGAAAATGTCTGTTTATAACCTCATGGAAGTGGACATTTACGTGTGAACAACACGACAAAAAAATAAAAATAAAAAAATGAAGTGATGCTTTGCAGTTTGACCAGTCAGCCACCTTTTGTTAAATAATTTCAAACCGCATTAAAATACCTCCACATTTTCCTCTGCTCTTTTTGTTTGCATAACACTTCTATTAAAAAAATGTAAGCATTGAAACTCTAGATTGACAGACTTTATTTATTTATTTTATTTTTTTGTGGGGGTTTTCACCTTTATTGGGATAGGACAGTGGAGATTTTACAGACAGGAAAGTGTGGGGAGCAGAGATAGGGAGGGATCGGCAAAGGACATTGAGCTGGGAATCGAACTCGGATCGCCGTGAGCACCTTGGTGCTATGTGTCGACGCACTAACCACTAGGCTATTGGCGCCGATGACAGACTTTATTTTTGACAAAATATTTAAAATATGCGGCTAAAAATAGCTAATAACTCTTTTTTTTGGTGGGGCCAGTGAAAATATTGCAGGGCAAGTAAATATCTGAACCACTGGCCTGATCGAAGCAGTAGAAAAAATCCTTAGCGTTGAACCATGCAATGACTTGCCTAATTACCCTAACTTTACCCTAATTACCCTAGTGAAGCCTTTACATGTCACTTTAAGCTGAATATAGTGTCTTGAAGAATATCTAGTCTAATATTATTTACTGTCATCATGACAAAGAGGAAATAAATCAGCTATTAGAGATGAGTTATTAACACTATCATGATTAGAAATGTGTTGAAGATTTCTATCTATTAAACAGAAATAAAGAATATACAGGAGGGCAGATAATTCCGAGTTCAACTGTACACCAGCATCAGTCCTGTAAAAACACATTCAGTACACACACCTGGGTCAGACTCCTGAACAAACAGTGCATTATTTACTCTGTCTGTGCATGCAGAACGCTATAGAGCACACGGTGAGTGAGTAGCAGTACACTGAGAAAACTCACTCGCTAGGAGTATTTCATATAGCGGAGATCAGACTTAGAGAACAGCCGACATTATCATGTCTGGTTTATATTGTGGCACGTCTGATGTTGAAAAGGATGATGTGATCTGGATTAACCTCTACACTGAAGGAAACTATTCATAGATGATTGCTTGAATGTTTTCAAGTTCATTCATTTTCTTGTCGGCTTAGTCCCTTTATTAACCCGGGGTCGCCACAGTAGAATGAACCGCCAACTTATCCAGCTAGTTTTTACACAGCGGCAACGCATCTCTGGGAAACATCCACACACATACTCATAGACTACGGACAATTTAGCCTACCCAATTCACCTGTACTGCATGTCTTTGGACTGTGGGGGAAACCGGAGCACCGGAAGGAAACCCACGTGAACACAGGGAGAACATGCAAACTCCACACAGAAACACCAACTGAGCCGAGGCTCGAACCAGTGACCCTATATATCAAACCAGTTATACCTACTGCGCCACTGCCTCGCCTCTTATGTTTTCAAGTTAAGTGGTTGTAAACAATTTATTTGGGATGACTTTAAACAAACAAAATTCAGCTGAGCATTACTAAGTTTAATTTGTTTAAATTGAACAGATATAAATTGTCTGCAACAATGTCGCACACATTTTTTTCAGTGTATGTTGATCCTGGAGCATCATTTTTTTGTTGGAAAATGTAATCTGTACCTATTCCCGACCCCAACACTCATCAGGGCTCGAAATTGCGACCATTTTGATCGCATATGCGCCCGAGATTTTATCTATGCGACCTCAAAATATATTTAGGAGCATGTGTGTGAGTGCATAAAAGTGTTGTGTGCGACCAGGTTTTACTGCAAAATGTTCAGCACATGTGCGGATTCGGGAGACATTCACGCAGAATGCATCTCTGCACTTGATACTCGAAACGCAGCGCTCAGGAATGGTTAAACAGTTGTCATGTCAACAGTACCAGTAAACAAAGCCAAGTCTGTAAGGCTTGCCCCGCCTTTGCACTCTTCTTATTGGTCCACTGCTCTAGCACTGAAATATCAGCTGTCAATCACTCAGTCAACGCCTTCAGGCTTGGGATGACAGAGAGAGCTAATACCGCGAAAATGTGAAGCGCTGAAGATGTTATAAAAATGTATTTTCTTGAAATAACGGGATTTCGTTGAGACATATTTTCTTTATGCTTGCATATATATATATATATATATATATATATATATATATATATATATATATATATATATATATATATATATATATATATATATATATATATTGCTTGTTAGTTTGATTAGTGTTGATTTTTAAATGCATTAAATATGTAAATATGTTTGAATAAAACTTGTAGTTCACCAGGGGTCACCAACCCTGTTCCTAGAGAGCTACCTTCCTGCACATTTCAGTTGCATCCCTGACCAAACACACCTTTTTGCAATTATCAAGTGCTGCTTTAGGTACTATTATGTGTGTTTGATCAGGGTTGGGACTGAATTCTGCAGGAAGGTAGCTCTCCAGGAATAGGGTTGGTGACCCCTGGTATAATATATATATATATATATATATATATATATATATATATATATATATATATATATATATATATATATATATATATATAATATTGCTTGTTAGTTTGATTAGTGTTGATTTCAAATGAAATAAATATGTTTGAATAAAACTTGTAGTAATGATGCTTATAATTGGTGGGTGCGACTAAATTTTTTCTGATGCGGCTAAATTTTTTAAGTTAGGAGCAGCGGTGCTACCAAGCAAATATGTTAATTTCGAGCCCTGCTCAACCATAATTATTCCCAAAATCTGAGGGATTTAGTTGGATAACACTGATGTAGAAGTGCAAAATTCCGAAGCGTAAGACTAAACCTTACATAAATGGTAAACATATCCCTTAATTCTGATTGGCTGATTGGAATGTTGTTCCACGATCAATATACAGTTGAAAGCAGAAGTTTACATGCACTGTATGAAGGCACATCACCATTTAAAGATGTTCAGATGTTAATGTGAGTAAACTTGTTCTCCTTTAGGTAAGTGAGGATGATCACGTGTGTTTCTGTTCTGTTTAACAGCAGAATAATGAGAGAGAGATTGTTTGAGAAATTGTTCTAACTCTTGTTGAAAGTCAAGTTTACACACAGTAAGATTATTCTGCCTCTGGAAAAGCTCAGATGATGATGTCAGGGTTTTGGAAGTTTCTGATTGGCTCTCTGCCACCATAGAACACATTGCATATGATTAAAATTATAAATGTTAATGCAATGCACCTGCTCGTCTGCAGATCTCTGAGTGATTGTGGCGTAACACACACACACTGGAGTCATTGTCCTGCAGTCATGTGTTTGTCTGATGCCACACTTCATCATCACACACGCACTCGTAGCCTGTGTGTTCTCAATGCAGCCCTTGTTCTGCGCTGTGCATCGAGCTGCATTGACACACACACACACACACACATACACACACACACACACACACACAGCGAGCCGGTCGACGCACGTTTCATCTTCGTAATTTAATTTATCAGACTACACAAGATACATGATGTAATCAATCACACAACTGCTGTTCTGATCCACTAGTGTAAATCTAACTAAGTATTGTAAATTTAACTAATTAGTCCACTGCTGTTTTGAAAAACTACTGTATATATAACTTACTAGTGTAAATATTACTAACTAGTCCACTGCTATTCTGAACAACTGGTGTAAATTTAACTAGTATAAATATAACTATTTAATCCACTGCTGTTCTAAACCACAAATGCAAATTTAACAAACTAGTGTAAATATAACTAACTGCTGTAAATATAACCAACTAGTCCACTGCTGTTCTGAACAACTAGTGTAAATCTAACTAACTAGTATAAATATAATCAACTAGTCCACTGCTGTTCTGAACAACTCGTGTAAATCTAACTAACAAGTGTAAATATAACCAACTAGTCCATTGCTGTTCTAAACAACTAGTGTAAATCTAACTAACTAGTGTAAATATAACTAATTAGTCCACTGCTGTTCTGAACAACTAGTGTAAATCTAATTAACTAGTGTAAATATATTAAACTAGTCCACTGCTGTTCTGAACAAATAGTGTAAATCTAACTAACTAGTGTAAATATAACAACTAGTCCACTGCTGTTCTGAACAACTAGTGTAAATCTAACCAACTAGTATAAATCTAACCAACTAGTCCACTGCTGTTCAGAACAACTAGTGTAAATCTAACCAACTAGTGTAAATATAACCAACTAGTCCACTGCTGTTCTGAACAACTAGTGTAAATCTAACTAACAAGTGTAAATATAGCCAACTAGTCCATTGCTGTTCTAAACAACTAGTGTAAATATAACCAACTAATCCACTGCTGTTCTGAACAACTAGTGTAAATCTAACTAACAAGTGTAAATATAACCAACTAGTCCATTGCTGTTCTAAACAACTAGTGTAAACATAACCAACTAATCCACTGCTGTTTTGAACAACTAGTGTAAATCTAACTAACTAGTGTAAATATAACCAACTAGTCCACTGCTGTTCTGAACAACTAGTGTAAATCTAACTAGCTGGTGTGAATATAACCAACTAGTCCACTGCTGTTCTGAACAACTAGTGTAAATCTAACTAACTAGTCCACTGCTGTTCTGGACAACTAGTGTAAATCTAACTAACTAGTCCACTGCTGTTCTGGACAATTAGTGTAAATATTACTAATCCACTGCTGTTAATCAATTAAACTCTTTGAAAATGAGCAGTGTGAACATTCTGCTAAACTTTCTCTTTAACTGAATATTGAGTTAGACTGACTGCAGACAAATTCTGGGTCACACACACACACACACACACACACACACACACACACACACACACACACACACACACACACACACACACAAAAAGAAGGTCACACAGTAAATGACGACAGATTCTGATTATTCTCAGCAAACATCCATGAAGCTTTGGGAAAGGAAATGATGCTCGAGTTATTTCATAGTCTTTGTGTTTGGTCTTGGCACCCGTTCTAGTGCTCTCAGTGGGTGTCTGTGGGCTTCTGCTGCCCATCAGAGCTTGTTGACATGGTGTACTTCACAACCACACACTCTTAAACACACACACACTCTCCTCCACCAGGTGTGTGAGGCTCTCAGCGCCAGAGGAACGCCACAGCTGCCAACAGAAGCTGCGTCTCTGTGGGATTCGCCGTGGCGGCTCTTCAGAGAGGGAAACCACGTCAGTGCCACTTACCGACATGCCAACACGGTTGTCAAGCGCATTTATATCCACTAGAGGAACTAGTTAAACAGCTAAAACAAGAGTGTAGAGTCAAATAAAACTGAAAACGAGAAATCTTGGAGTCATTTTAGAATATATATTATCTATTTATTGTAAATCTAACTAACTAGTCCACTGCTGTTCTTGACAACCAGTGTAAATATAACTAACAATTGTAAATATAGCTCACAAGTGTAAATATAACTAACTAGTGTAAAAGTAACTAGCTAGTCCATTGCTGTTTTGAACCACTAGTGTAAACATAACTAACTAGTTTACTGCTGTTCTGGACAACTAGTGTAAATATAACTAACTATTGTAAACATAGCAAACTAGTCCACCACTGTTCTGGACAACTAGTGTAAACAATTAACCAGTCCACTGTTGTTCTGGACAACTAGTGTAAATATAACTAACTAGTTTAAATATAGCTAACTAGTCCACTGCTGTTCTGGACAACATGTGTAAAAACAACTAGTTAGTGTTAATATAAATAACTAATCCATTGCTGTTTTGAACCACTAGTGTAAATTTAGCTAACTAGTGTATATTTAGTAAACTAGTCCATTGCTGTTGTGCACCACTATTTTAAACATAACTAACTAGTGTAAATTTAACTAACTAGTCCACTGTTGTTCTGGACAACTAGTGTAAACATAACTAACTAGTGTAAATATAGCTAACTAGTCCACTGCTGCTCTGGACAATTTGTGTAAATACAACTAGTTAGTGTAAATATAAATAACTAGTCAATTGCTGTTTTGAACCACTAGTGTAAATTTAATTAACTAGTCCACTGCTGTTCTGGACAACTAGTGTAAATTTAACTAACTAGTGTATATATAGCTAACTAGTCCACTGCTGTTTTAGACAACTTGTGTAAAAACAACTAGTCAGTGTAAATATAAATAACAAGTCCATTGCTGCTTTGAACCACTAGAGTAAATTTAACAAACTAATCCACTGCTGTTCTGGACAACTAGTGTAAATATAACTAACTAGTCTACTACTTCTGGACAACTAGTGTAAATATAACCAACTAGTGTATATATAGCTAACTAGTCCATTGCTGTTCTGAACCACTAGTGTAAACATAACTAACTAGTGTAAATATATCTAACTAGTCTAGTCCACTGCTGTTCTGGACAACTTGTGTAAAAACAACTAGTTAGTGTAAATATAAATAACAAGTTCATTGCTGCTTTGGACCACTAATGTAAATTTAACTAACTAATCCACTGCTGTTCTGGACAACTAGTGTAAATATAACTAAATAGTCCACTGATGTTCTGGACAACTAGTGTAAATATAGCTAACTAGTGTAAATAGAGCTAACTAGTCCACTGCTGTTCTGGACAACTTGTGTATAAACAACTACAACTAGTTAGTGTTAATATAAATAACAAGTCCATTGCTGTTTTGAACAACTAGTGTAAATAAAGCTAACTAGTCCACTGCTGTTCTGGACAACTAGTGTAAACATAACTAACTAGTGTAAATATAGCTAACTAATTCACTGCTGTTTTGGACAACTAGTGAATTTGGATAATCTTCTTATTTAAAAAGACTACGGAAGTCAATAGTAGCAGGTTTTCAGCATTCTTCAAAATATCTTTAGTGTTCGACAAAAGACTGAAACTCATAAAGGGAGAGTAAATAGTGAGTAAATCTTCCTTTTCGGGTGAACTGTCCCTTTAAAGATGTTCAGACACGATACAGCACATATTTTCTGCACTGTAAGAGCTCCAGTGAACGAGACCTCGCATGACTTACAGGCTCCGTCTGGAAACACGAAAGACTCCAAAACCACAAGTGAGGTGATGGAGTGTTAGTGTGGGGTTACAGCCGTGTGGTCTCTGTGCTGCGGTCCAGTTTAAAGAAAAACCCAGATCTCCGGCAGCATCAGGAATGTGCACTGGAGATCACACACTGCATGGAGGCACACAGCAGTCAGGGGACGGGGAACACGCCTGCCTACCAAAACACCGGCAGAGGAAACCACTGTACAGTTCACTGTGGAACAGGAAGGAGAAAGACTGACGTTCCCACAGTAGTCGGACATCTGATCAGATCCGGCTGACCTGTTCTCTCACACACACAAGCATGCACACAAATGTTGATAACTTGCCATCAAAGTCACTACCATGGTAGTGGTCTAACTGCCCGCAGGCCAGTGCCGTAGTGAACATCACAGTACTGCAGCACTACTGCATGTTTGGACTTTTGTAAGGTCACTTAGTTCAACCCTCTCAGCACAGAACAGTAATGATGTCACTTTGGTAGTGACGTGCTGTATGTGTGTGTACATGGCTGTGCTTGTGCACTGAACAACCGAGTCACTGGATTTACTAAACATGTTTAAGGGATCTGATTGCTCACAATTTATATGAGCTGAATTTAAACTTAACTTAATTTGTTTATTTAAATTCAGCCCATATAAACAGACACCTTAAACATGTTTAGTAAATCCAGTGAATCGTTTTTTTTATTGCACAAGTGTGTGTGTGTGTGTGTGTGTGTGTGTGTACGTGTTTTTGTGATATGTCAGGACACAAATCTGTGTAACGACTTACGCTGAAAAATGATTCATTGGATTTACTCTAATTATTTTAAGGTAATTGCTTATACTGTTTGTTTGAGCAGAACTTAAATTAAATATAATAATGTTTAACTTAATGCGTTTGTTTAAATTCAGTCAATATAAATTGTTTAAGCAATTTTCCCCTCTGTGTATATATCTGTGCGCGCGCCCGAGCCGCAGTGCCAGGGCTGACCGAGGCTGACCTCCGCTTTACCTGCCTGGTGAAGAGGATCGCGGCGTCATGGTGATGCTGATGATCGTCATCCAGAGGGTTCTGCTGGTTCTGCCACTTGCAGAAGCTCTTGAGCGTCGCGGCCGCGTTTTTGGAGATCTCGATGCCCTTCTCGTGCTCGGACAGAAGCGCCACTTTCACCACCGACAGCCGGATGGGGTTCTCGATGCTCGCGTGACCGTAGAGTTTGGACGCGATGGACGCGAGCGTCAACAGGTAGTGCTGTAAGTCCTTCCCGTATTTCTTCGTCATGGAAGCATCAGCGACCAGCAGCAGCTCCACGTGCCGCGCGCGCGACACAGAGCGTTTGCGTCGCGTCGGCGAAGCGTCAGGTTTGATAAACTTTGTCCACCATCTGCGCCCGTGCTTTTCTTTTTTGTGCTTGCGCGTTTTCCGGTCCCGCGTGCCGCAGCTGTGCCGCTCAGGCATCGCCTCGAAACTGAAGCGCTCCCGGGTGTAGAGATGAAGCGCGCGCGTCGCGTCGGCGTCCTCGACTATATGCACGTCATTCTCGTGCCCTTTCGCTCGGATAACAGGAGTGATGGTGTACCGGGAGTGATCAAGCGCGAAAAACCCTTCAAGCCCGCCACCACACAGGTTAAAAACAGCTAGAGATTGTGCGTTTGAATTGACGGTCCCGCGGTAAACGCATTCCCTGCGCGGCGGCGCGTCAGCGCTGAACTGATGATCCAGTATCGTTTCATCCCGCTCCATATCCAGCTGAAAGCGCTGCTCGTCCAGATACAGAAGATACCCGGCTTTTCCTCCCCCGTGATAAATCCGGTCCACCGCGCGCACGGTTCCGTCAGGTGCGAGCAGAGACGCGTTCGCAGGTGGACGCGCAACGGAGGCGTCCAAAACGCAACACAACAAAACCACCAGCCACATTATTGTTATCATCCCATGTATTCCAGTGAAGATCAGTCACGCGCCACTTTTGGTGAAACTTTGGAAAACATTACAATCCAGAAAGTGAGCTCTGAGATGATGTGACGCGAGGCAAACGCGGATCCAGCGCTGCCGGTGCGCATCTCATGCGTCCGTCAGTAATAAACACACGGACGCGAAGAAAGCAGCATGAGAGAGCAGCGAGAACTAAAGTGAACTTGAAGAACAAAACACAAAGTTTCCTCTTAAAAGCACCAGAGAGAGAGAGAAGAGAAAGAGGAGAGAGAGAGAAGAGAAAGAGAGAGAGTCCTGCCCCTTTGCGCTCGCTCTCCACTCCTCCTCTCATTCTTAACCATCTCTCTCACTCTCTCTCTCTCTGCAAAAATGCTTTTCTTACTCAGAGTTTTTGCCTTGTTTCTAGTCTAAATATCCAAAAACTCTTTAATCAAGAAGCATTTTCTGGACAAGGAAAACACGTTGTCTTGTTTAAGGATGTAATAAGTCAAAATGAAGTGAGTTTTTCCTTAAAACAAGCAAAATACACTGACAATGGCGTAAGAGAAATAATGTTCAGTCAACAGTAAAAGCAAGATTATTAACTCGATTGGCAGATTATGGTTGTGTTCAGGAAAAACTCACTCAGTTTGGCGGTGTTGTTTCAAGACTGTATTTTGTTCTTGTGCAGAAGATGCTTCTTGATGTAAAAAGTTTTAGATGTTTGGATTAGAAGCAAAAACTCGAGTAGGAAAAGCATTTAATGCAGTGTTCTGTACATCTCAACACCTCAGATTTATTATTTCATATATCTGCTAGTTTGCAGGTCTTGAAATTCTGTTGTTTTCTCAGAATATCCACTGAAAAACTTGCATCCACATCAAGTCAGTCTGCATGTTTATTCTACAATTGATAAGTGCCGGCAGCAGCTCTCGGCAACTCTCACATGGTCGCCCACTGAAGCTAAGCAGGGCTGCGCCTGGTCAGTACCTGGATGGGAGACCACATGGGAAAGTGAGGTTGCTGTCGGATGTGGTGTTAGTGAGGGCAGCAGGGGGCGCTCAACCTGAGGTCTGTGTGGCTCCTAATGCCCCAGTATAGTGACGGGGACTCTTTACTGCTCAGTGAATGATATCTTCCGGATGAGACGTTAAAAATCCCAGGATGTCTTTCAGGGTTTAACCCCGGCATCCTGGCCCAATTTGCCCAAATGGCTTCTGTCCATCACAGCCTCCGCATTTCATCATTGGCTTCATCCCTCTGTCTCCTCTCCACCAATCAGCTGGTGTGCGGTCTGACACAATCATGTCATCCAGGTGGAAATTTCCAGTGTCATTTAATGTAAAAGAAAACGTCTTAATCTTCCAAAAGCACACATAAAAAACTATAACATCTAAAAACTGTCATGCTGTGCTCTCTACACACAGCCAAAATGTTTTATTTCTTACACGTTTGCCTTGTGTCTAGTCCAAATATCTAAATATTGCTAAATCAAGAAGCATTTTCAAGACAGGCGAAACATACAGTCTTGTTTAAGCAATAATATGCCATAATTAAGTGAGCTTTTCCTTAAAACTATCTAAATAACCTTAAATGAAAAGGAAAAGTAGATTATTTACTTCCTCATTGGCAGATTTTGCCTGGTTTAAATGAAAAACTCCCTTAAATTTGAGTCATTATTTCTGAAAACAAGACAACACTTGTGCTTGTGCAGAAAATGCTTCTTGATTTAAGAGCTTGTGGAGATTTGGATAATAAACAAGACCACATTTTGTTTCTAACGTGCTTCTCTTCTCCTCATCTATAAGAGCATCTGCTCAATGAATGGATGTGGAGGATGCTCGCTCCTGTCATACATTTGTTTATGTGCTTTTCTGTATTTTTCCAGGGCTCAAAATGATTGCGTAACACATTTCCGATGCTATTTTTGTGTCACAGACACTTAAATCTCCACTAATATCTGGCTAATGGGTTTGCCGTGCTCATAGGGACACATCCAGAAGGGCTCGTATGAGATTTGTGTGTTCAGCGTGGAGATAAACGTGATACGGTGGAGGGAATCCGCTGCTGGGAAACCCTGTTCAATAGTGCATCCACCGCCGCAGGCAATGACACCACTGACGCAGAACACTGAGTATTGTGCACACTAATGAGGACTCCATTCTGCTGCCCTGTCACTCAAACACTGTATGACATCATCAACAACAACAACAACAACAACAACAACAATGCACGTTTCACTAGATTAAAGAGAGACAATTCTGCTAACACTTTAGTTTGACAACTATTGCTTTTGTCTTGTTTCCTGTCCAAATATCTACAAATTCTGAAATTAAAAGGCATTTATTAGACAAGCACAACATATTGTGTTGTTTTCAGAAATAATGAGTCAAAATGAAGTGGGTTTTTCAATAAAACAAGCAAAATAATCTACCATAATGATGTTTAAATTATTTAACTTACATCATTGCCAGATAATTTAGCTTGTTTTACACTTTTATAGTGTTTTAATAATAATAATTGTATTAATATTCACAAATATACATTATATTTTAATAATATAATTGATTTCTAGGGACATTTAAGGGGTAGTTCACACAAAAATGGAAATTGTCATCGCTTTTATTCCTCAGAATTCAGTCATTCATTTTCCTTCGGCTTAGTCCCTTTATTTATCTAGGGTCGCCACAGTGGAATGAACCGCCATCTATTTCAGCATATGAGTTATGCAGCAGATGCCCTTCCAGCTGCAACCCAGTATTGGGAAACACCCATACACACTTTTTAACACACACACTTATACACTACAGCCGCTTTAGTTGATCAATTCCCCTATAGCGCATGTGTTTGGACTGTGGGGGAGCATTCGGAGGAAACCCACGCCAACACGGGGAGAACATGTGAACTCAGAAACGCCAACTGACCCAGCCAGGACTCAAACCAGCAACCTTCTTGGTGTGAGGCCACAGTGCTGACCACTGAGCCACCACGTCGCCCACTATTCCTCAGAATATCATAAAAATTCAAGTTCAGAATTACTTGAGTGTAAATGATGAGGAAATTTACACTTCCGTGTGTCCTGCCCCTTTAACAGGGAACGTTCTCATAATGTTCTTTCAAGGTTGTCTCAAAGTTATGATCAAATGTTCATCCAGTAACCTTAACAGAACGTTTGCTCAAAGTTATCATGTCTTTAATGTTCTCAAAACATTAAAATAAAAATATTATTCATGAAACTTTTTAGTTATAAAATGTTACTTCTAAAGTTGCCAGAATCTTCTTATACAAGGATTTCTCAGTTATGATCAAACATTGTTCCAGCAATTAACTTGTATCTGGTCTTTAATGTTCTCATAAGAACAAAAAACATTGTTCATTAAACATTTCAGGTGTATAATGTTACTTCTAATGTTGCCAGAACGTTCTTAAAATGTTATCTCAAAGTTATGCTCAAATGTTGATCCAGTAACATTAACAGAACATTTGTTTAAAGTTATCTGGTCGTTAATGTTCTCAAAACATTAAGTTAAAAATATCATTCATGTAATGTTTTAGTTATTTAATAATACTTCTAATGTTGCCAGAATGTTCTTACAAGGTTATTTCAAAGTTTTGATCAAACATTTATCAAGCAATAACTTTAATCTGGTCTTTTATCATTTTTTGACTCTTCTAGATTATAAAGACAGCATCATATGTGTGCAGATATGAAAGAAACATGCTCAGTGAACATTCTTGTTTATCTGAGAAACCATTCTGAAGTCAGATATTCTGCTTTGAACATGTGTGTTCAGTGCTGGAGCATCTGTCTATAAGTCTCTTTAACCTGTCCATTGGTTGTTCAGCCAATTATATTCCAGCACCTGTGTTGCCTTTTTGAAAAACAAATAATTTTTTGGTAGCCTTTTATTCAGGACACGATTTAAATCAGCCTTTATTGGTGTTGTCAATCTGGCAACCTGCACTTGCACATGTTTTGAATCAGGAGTGCAATACCTAGTTCAACCACTGGGTGTCAAATTTCATACAGCACCTTTAATGTTCTCAAAACATTAGAACAAAAATGCAGTTCATGTTTCAGTAATAAAATCTTACTACTTGTCCCAGAACGTTCAGAAAACATAAAAAAATTAATGTTTCTAAAATGTTCTTACAAGGTTCCCTCAAAGTTATGTTCAAATGTTCATCAAGTAATAACTTTGATCTTGTCTTTAGGTAGGACAATAGGACAAAAATATTGTTCATTAAACATTTCAGTTATAAAATGTTAATTCTAACGTTGCCAGAACATTTTTACAAGGTTATCTCAAACTTATAATTCAATGTTTATCCTGTAATAACTTTTATCTTGTCTTTAGGTAGGACACTAGGACTAAACATTGTTCATTAAACATTTCAGTTGTATAAATGATAATTCTAATGTTGCCAGAATGTTCTTTCAACGTTATCTCAAAGTTATTATTCAATGTTTATCCAGTAACAGCTTTTTTCTGGTCTTTAATATTGCAAAAACATTTGAAAAAACACTGTTTGTCAAACATTTTAGTTATAAAATTTTACTTCTAACATTGCCAGAATGTTCTTACAAGGTTGTCTCAAAGTTAAGATCAAATGTTCATCCAGTAACATCACCAGAATGTTTGTTCAGGTCTTTAATGTTTTCAAAACATTAGGATAAATCTATAGTTCATGTTATGTTTTAGTTATGAAAAATGTTAATTCTAATGTTGCCAGAACGTTTTTGTACGGTTCTCTCAAACTTATGATTCAATGTTTATCCAGTAATAACTTTTATCTTGTCTTTAGGTAGGACATTAGGACAAAAACATTGTTTGTTAAACATTTCAGCTATAAAATGTTAGTTCTAATGTTGCCAGAACGTTATTTCAAGGTTTTTTCAAAGTTATGATTCAATATTTATCCAGTAATAACTTTTATTTGGTCTTTAATATTCTCAAAACATCAAAACAAAAATAACGTTCATGAAAAGTTTTAGTTATAAAATCTTATATCTGTTTCAGAACGTTCAGTAAACATTCAAAACTAACATTGCCATAATGTTCTTACAAACTCCCCTCAAAGTTATGATCACATGTTCATCCAGTTCATCAATAACCAGTGCCATATCATATGTTCAAAGTAATAAGGTCTTTAATGTTCTCAAAACATTAGGACAAAAATATTATTCTCTGAATATTTTAGTTGTAAGATATTACTTCTAACGTTGCCAGAATGTTCTTACAAGGTTCTCTCAAAGTTATGATACAAAGTTTATCCAGCAATAACTTTTATCTGGTCTTATTCATGAAATGTTTTAGTAATGTTTTTAGAACGTTCAGAGAAGATTCACGCCTAACGCTCACACAACGTTTGCAAATTCGAATGGAATCTAACATCGACAGACTAATAAGAAACATTTTTTTACACTCAGAGAACATTCAGAAATAACGGTGAGGGAACATGTCAGAGTGTGATTGGCTTGGTCAGGATTGTGAGTAAACGATGACAGGGTTTTCCCTCCGGTGTGAACAGCAGATTTAAAGCTTTTAAAGGCTGCTCGTCCAGGAGTTGAGTAACGTCATTTTAATTATTGAATACGGCACTTTCTTCATCCGCAGACTGATGAGCGGAGCTTTGAGCTGTTGGATAATTTATGGCACGTCCAGAATAGAAGCTTCAGTGTCAGTGACAAAAGAGTCTGCATGTGGAGAGCTGACAAACAGGCTTATTTTGTAAATCACCTTTTTTAAATATGCATTAGTGCTGAGCAAAGAATAACTGCAATTAATCACATCCAAAATAAAAGTTTGTATTGAAATTATAGTTGCATCTTTAGCTCTCCTGTTAAATATTATCCTGCGGTTTAATGGAGAGATTTCTTCAACACATTTCTAGTCATAATAGTGTTAATAACTCATCTCCAATAACTGATTTATTTTCTCTTTGTCATGATGACAGTAAAAATTATTAGACTAGATATTCTTCAAGACACTTCTATACAGCTTACAGTGACATTTAAAGGCTTCACTAGGGTAATTAGGGTAAAGTTAGGGTAATTAGGCAAGTCATTGTGTAAAAGTGGTTTGTTCTGCAGACAATCCAACACTAATATTTCTGAACCCTTGTAAACTGTTCAAATTTACTACCCTTTTGTTATGTTCGGGATAAAAACATACGCTGAAATAAAAACTAAAATGAACCAGATATTTTTTTTGGAATTTTGACATATTTGTAAAATAAAAAGTAGTTGTGGACTGGATTTTTTTATTTATCTATCTTTTACCTTTTATCAGTCTTGGACATATGAAAGATTATTAACATCATTGTTTTGGATTCATTTTCCTTCACACACCCCCCCCCCGATTTATTTTGGGTTGTTTTGCCCTATTGACTTCCATTATAACCACATTTAATGGTGCATAAATACACAGTCTTTGTTTTTGTTTACTCCATGTAGTTCTGAGAGCTGAGATGCATATTTTTATTTTCTTTACGCACTTTGAGGTGTCTGAGATCACTCTCACACACACTTTAATGTGCTGTTAAAATCTAGAAACTACGCTTTTTTTTTTTAGGGTTTTCCGGGTTATTGGTGCCCACTGATGATCAACAGTAACAATGACAAATTTGATCTCTTCCCAAAAGGAAAAACCACCAACAATCAAACATGCATGATTATATGTTGTCATGGTTTTGAACAAAAAAAAAATGTGATTATAATAAAAGTAAATAAGGCAAAAACAAACCCAACTGTAAATGTAATCACTCTGGACGCCTCGCACCCAGCACACTACCTGTTCGAACTGTTACTGGTTGGTGCTTTAGAGCACCAAGCACAAAAACAGCCAGACACAGGAAAAGTTTCTTTCCTCGGGTCATCTACCTCATAAACAGGTAAATAATCCCCAACTGTGCCATAAATATGTGCAATACTTTCTCATACGCATTTGCACACAGCACCTCATATCAATATACAATGCAATACTTCCTACATTCACATTTGTGCACAGCACCTTATAACCTGTATATTTAGCACAAAACTGTACATACAACTCAACATCCAGATTTCAGGACTAACTGCATCTCTGTTTAATGTTTATCGTCTTTTTTCCTCATATTTATTTAGTGTTGTCACTTTATGTACACTGGAAGCTTCTGTAGCCAACACAAATTCCTTGTGTGTGTGAAACACACTAAGCAATAAAACTGAATCTGAGTGTAGGAGAAAGAAATGAAAATTAATCCACAACAATGGACCAAAGGCGATGTTGTTTCACATGTCCATGACTTTGATAAAAAAGTAAAAACAAACCCAGTCCACAATTACCTTTTATATAAAAAAGGCCATTTTGTGTGAGTGTTTTTTAACCAAATCAGTGAAATAATTTATGAATTTGCCAATTAAAGAGTTAAAATCATGTAATTGTCTAGGTAATTTATTAGTTTTGATCAGGACTGAGGTTGATTAACAGATTAAAAAAGTGATGCATTTTCACAGCAGTTTAATTCAGTGAATGTTTTCATCCTGAAGATAAAAAAGGGTTATACATTTGCCAAGAATGTGTCATTGAGTTGTTTTTTTAATTTCAAAGCATTTTCTCAAAATATATTTTTAAAAATAGGATTTATCAGCAAAAACCATTCAGCTAGCTGAAACACAGAGAAAGTTATAGCCAAATAAAGACACTAAATCACCCTAGAGGGGATGAAAACATCCCCTACTGTATACTGTAAAAAATGGCCGTGATTTCAACGGTAAAAAACTGTAAAAATGCTACAGTACAATTCCGTAACCTGATTAACAGTATGTTTCCTCAATATATACGGCAAATAACCGTAAATTGACTTTCCCAGAATTCCCTGCATGGCACATAACTTTTTATGCATTTTGTTTACATTAATATGGATCTTTTTAGTTGTTTCCCCATCAGTAATGTACATTAGAGATTTATGTTGCACCTAATGTTGATAAACAATGTTTATTTCATGACTTTAATTTAATCATCCGTGTTACCATACTGGTGTTTAGTAGTTGATCATTCAAAAATACAGACATATTACCTCTATAAATTAATAAAATACGGTAATTTACTGTAAAAATGAAAAGTTACTTTTACAGTTTGTACCGTGTTTTTAATGGTAAAGTACTGGCAACCACAGCTGCTGTTTTTTACTGTAAATTTTACGGATTTATTTTTTACAGTGTACATGAGGGTTAAGGGGGCTAATGATATTGACCCTAAAAAAATAAGAACTGCTTTTATTCTAGCCGAAATAAAACAAACAAGACTCCAAAATAAAAAATATTATCCATTAGATATCACTTGAAAAAAATATTTGAAGAAGAAAAAATATTGCACAAGTCTGAAAGTACTCATACCAGGCAAATTCAGACTTAAAGTTTAAACTTTTATTCAACCAGCAAGTTTTTAGATTAGATCATGAACGACGCAGACTTCTCCCTAAAGATAATAGGATGATGTACAAGCAGCATCATTATGGAAAATATATATTCCTCAGCTTTCTCTTACAGTTGAACAAAAACTTTAAGTCAGAATTTGCCAGCGGTATGAATAATTTCCTACTTGACTGTATTTTTCACACAGAGCCAAATTTCATTCAGTTTCTCATATATCTGTGGACGGATCTCCTGCCAGTGTTTGTTTACTGAAGCTGAATCTCTGATGTGAGTGTGTTTCCCAGAGGAGCTGTCAGACACACAGACTGCAGCTCATATTTACTGTCCTGCTGGCCCTGAACACTGCAACATCATCAGCTCCTGATCATTACCTCCTGTCCAACTCTTCAAAGAGTTTTCCACAGTATTTCCTATATTGTTTTTCAGGAGACTTCGTTTTTTTTAGTTTGGCTGGAATAAACAATTAAATAATCATCACTAGTGAGTGATTTCCCCTGAGTTTTCCCCTCTGATGACATATACAAAGCGAGAATGTTAATCAAACCACTAATTAAGTCTGATAACAAACAATATGATTGCTTCATGTTTGACACTGGAGGCTGGAGATATTGACACACAACTCGGGCTAAACCCCTTATAAAAGTCATTTTTGCAAAATAGCTCCCCTTTAAGAGGGTTTTTCATGAAGGAATCAGCACTGCGACTATACTTTTTGGCACAAATGTGTTCTGTTGTCATACAGTGTGTGGACGTCTCCCTCTTCCCTGCTGTGTTTCTATATGAGTGTGTGGGAGTCACAGAGAACACTGTGTACCATCACGTATATTCTTCATAGTGACACCGAAGCCCACCTCCTCACTATCCCACATTATTATCAACTCCAAACTTTCACAGACACTCTAAAGAAAAATAGTACCTCGGATTTACATTTCAGATGTGTGTATGGTTCATTCAGTGTTACTTGCTCTTTCTTGTATAATATTTGTTCTTATGGAGAAAGTCTTATTTGTTTTATTTCAGCTAGAATAAAAGCAGTTTTAAATTTATTTAAAAGCAGTTTAAGGTCAATATTATTAACCCCCTTAAGCAATATTTGTTTTCAATTGTCTCCAGAAATAAAACACTGACTTCAACTATACAAATATACACATAGACACTCACCGGCCACTTTATTAGGTACACCTTACTAGTACTTTTTCCATCAGAGCTGCCTTAATCCTTCATGTCAGAGATTCAACAAGCTGCTGGAAATATTCCTCAGAGATTTTGCTCCATGATAGCATCACACAGTTGCTGCAGATTTGTCGGCTGCACATCCATGATGCCAATCTCCCGTTCCACCACATCCCAAAGCTGCTCTATTGGATTGAGCTCTGGTGACTGTGGAGGCCATTTGAGTACAGTGAACTCATCGTCATGTTCAAGAAACCAGTCTGAGATGATTGAGCTTTATGACATGCTGCGTTATCCTGCTGGAAGTAGCCATCAGAAGATGGAGACACTGTGCTCATGAAGGGATGGACATGGTCAGCAGCAATACTCAGGTAGGCTGTGGCGTTGATGCTCAATTGGTAATAATGGACCCAAAGAATATCTCCCCCACACCATTACACCACCACCACCAGCCTGAACCGCTGATACAAGGCAGAATGATCCATGCTTTCATGCTGTTGAGGCCAAATTGTGAGCCGAGCATCCGAATGTGTCAGCAGAAATGGAGACTCATCAGAGCAGCAACGTTTCTCCAATCTTCTATTGTCCAGTTTTGGTGAGTCTGTGTGAATTGTAGCCTCAGTTTCCTGTTCTTAGCTGACAGGAGCGGCACCCGGTGTGCTCTTCTGCTGCTGTAGCCCATCCGCCTCAAGGTTGGACGTGTTGTGTGTTCAGAGATGCTCTTCTGCAGAGCTCGGTTGTAGCGAGTGCTTATTTGAGTTACTGTTGCCTTTATATCAGCTGGAACCATTCTGGTCTGACCATTCTCCTCTGACCCACAGAACTGCCGCTCACTGGAAATTTCCTCTTTGTCGGACCATTCTTTGTAAACCCTAGAGATAGTTGTGCGTAAAAATCTTTCTGAAATACTCAGAGCAGGCCTTCTGGCAGCAACAATCATGCTACATTCAAAGTCTCCTAAATTCCCTTTCTTCCCCATTCTGATACTCGCTTTGGACTGCAGGAGATCATCTTGACCATGTCTACATGCCTAAATGCATTGAGCTGCTGCCATGTAATTGGCTGACTAGAGATTTGTGTTAACGAGCAGTTGGACAGGTGTACCTAATAAAGTGGCCAGTAAGTGTATATATAAAATGGTTTTGTTATGAGCTTTTAATTTTTTGAGTTTCTAGTCAAATATAAAAAAAATTCTGAAATCAAGAAGCATTTTCTAGACAAGCAGAAAACATGCTTTGTTTTCAGAAATAATGTCACAACTAAGTGAGTTTTTCCTTAAAACAAGCAAAATAATCTGCCAAATTATTAAAGGTAGGAAATTGGAAGAAGTCAAGTTCAAGTTCAGCTAAAAAGTGTCTTAAAAACATCAAATCATTGTTTAACTGTGAACCGTGAGTTCGGGGAACTGCTTTCCCTGTGGTCAAAAACAGAGTTACGACAGGTCGTGAAGAGAATCCTCCATCTCTCACCTCACTGTCAGCGCTGGAGATCCAGAGGCTCCCGGATGTTTGCTGGAGTGTGTGTGTGTGTGTTCTGGTGATGAATGCTCCGAGATCTCTAGCGGTTCTGCTGTAACCCACGGCTCACCTTTGACTCGCACCTCAACCTGCCAAAAGAACACAAAAACGAGATTAATATGAGCAAGAAGTGAGGAATGAGACGCTTTACTCACATGTACTGTCAAAAACACTGAGAGAAAACATGGAGAGATATTTATTAATGTTAGGAACGTGTCTAGTTTTGAATATTTTTCCTGTACACAACAATAAGCCACTGGGAAAAGGCAGAGTTGTTGATTGAGGTATAAAACAGGCATGGCCCAGTATAAGATCCGGAATATAAGAAGATGGTAAGATAACCTTTGATAAAAGTATTACGGTTTCAGGGTATTGTGATTACTGCTCTAAAAAATCTGTTCTTTTTAAATGTCTGGATAAAAATTAAACTTTTCCCCCTTTAAATACAATATATTTTATTTTGAGAAACATTTAAAGTATTTTGGAGCAGTAAGAGGGTTTCTACAGGTTTCATCAAGTCAAATTTAAGACTTTTTAAGACCATTTTAAGACCATAATAAATTAAATTTCACTTGACTTACACAAGGCTAAATGCTAAAGACTTTTTTAATGGCCAATTTAAAACCTAAAAAAAACCTTAAAAACGAATGTTATTGTAAGGAAGATAATTAAACCATATTAATAAGTAAACAGAGTTAATGAATAAATGTTTCTTAAAACTTGAAATATATTGTTACTGATTGGATGGTTGCTGGCCCAATTGGGTATAGCTTTACATGCTAATTTGCACATAACAGCTGCACATATAACGTTGCATATAGTAATTACATACACTTGTCAATTTGCATATTAGCATTCACTACTTCTATCTTTAAAATATATTTATTATCTGTTTAGAAGCTCTGTCACCAAAACAAAACTTTATTTATTTTTTGGAGTGATTCCAGATAGAAGAGAGATATTTATAAAGTTTTTAGATGACATTTAAACTTCAAAATAAATAAATTAATAGATAAATAAATAAATAAATAAATAAATAACTGATTTTGAAACTAAATAAACAAACAAATAAACTAATAAACCACTTATGGCTAATTTTTAAAACAGAATAAAATAACTAAAATAAATTAATAAATAAATGAATAAACTACATATGACATATTTTGAAACTAAACAGGCGAACAACAAAATAAAACAAATAAGTGAGCCACTTATGACTGATTTTGAAACTAAATAAACAAACAAATAACAAACAAACAAATAAACAAAACAAACAAACAAATAAACAAACCACTTATATTTTTCCATTTTAATTATTAATAAATTATTATGTAAATTTATTATAATAAGTTAAAATATATATTAAAAATACTATTTAAGAATAGAGAATTTTAATCTTTTAAAACATTTAATATACTGTAATAAAAATACAACTATCTAAAATGTTTGTTTGTGTTATGAATGAGGCATGCTGGGACTGCAGCACATAACAGATGGGCCGCACAATGATAACTAGAAGTGCTTCTTGGCGCTCTTGTTTTATAAATGGATTTATTTAGTGCTGTCAGCTTTCTCTGTGTGTGCCTGTGTGTGTGTGTGTTCGCACAGACGCTCAATATGCAAGCCGTCTGTGCACGTGTCCATGCATGCATGTCCATATGCACGTTTTGATAGTGTGTGCTCTATATTTAGACTGGGGATGGCCTGTGTGTGTGCGTTTGTGTGTGTCCATATGGTTGTGTGTTATTGTGTTGTTCAGAGGATAAAGATTATTTCTGATGCTGTAATGTGCAAAACAACAACATTGGCAAGCCATTGCACGTTGGACTGCCAGTGCCAAACCATGTGCGAGTGTGTGTCTGTGGGAAATTTTGTTGATGTTGCAGAATCAAAATCATTTATATTTGTATTCTCATAATGTTTAAAAGGAATATATGCTTTTATTTTACAGTAAAGACATTTAAAATGTTACAAGTAATGATGCTGAAAATACAGGAATGATCTGAATTTCAAATATTTAAATATCCTACTTATTCATAAGATGGTAAGGCATATTTTACATGTTATGCAGAACTCTGATCTGTGGGGGTCAACAACACATTTCTGACAAATTGTTTTCATTTTAGAAAGATTTAATAGAGATTTCGCTGACTGCCTCATAAATACTACAGTAATAGTACACTATACTTGTGTTTTTAAACCATACTGTAGTAAAGATTAATATTTTGTTCGTATAGTAAATATAGTGTTTGCAACTCTTTGTTAATGAATGCTCCAGCATACTGTAGTATCAACTATAGAGAACTGATCAACTGTACTGTACTGATCAACAACAGACCAATCAGTACAATTGTTAAGTTACCATAGCAACTATAGAATAACCACAACAGATAAATCAGTATAGTAATTGTGCTACCATAGCAACTGTAGAATGACCACAATAGATCACTTGGTATAGTTGTGTTACCATAGCAACTATAGAATCACCACAACAGATCAATCAGTATATTTGTGTTACCATACCAACTGTAGAATCACCACAACAGATTAATCAGTATATTTGTGTTACCATAGCAACTGTAAAATCACCACAACAGATCAATCAGTATATTTGTTACCATAGCAACAATAGAATCACCACAACAGATCAATCAGTATATTTGTGTTACCATAGCAACTGTAGAATCACCACAACAGATCACTTGGTATAGTTGTGTTACCATAGCAACTGTAGAATCACCACAACAGATCACTTGGTATAGTTGTGTTACCATAGCAACTATAGAATCCCCACAACAGATCGATCAGTATAGTAGTGTTACCATAGCAACTGTAGAATCACCACAACAGATCAATTAGTATAGTTCTTGTGTTACCATAGCAACTGTAGAATCACCACAGCAGATCAATCAGTATAGTTGTGTAACCATATCAACTGTAGAATCACCACAACAGATCAAACAGTATAGTTGTTACTATAGCAACTATAGAATCAGCACAGCAGTTCAACCAGTATAGTTGTCATGTTACCATAGCAACTGTATAGGCACCACAACAGATCGCATAGTATAGTTAGTGTGTTACCATAGCAACTGTAGAATTATCACAGCAGATCAATCAGTATAGTGTTACCATAGCAACTGTAGAATCACCACAACAGATCAATTAGTAGTTCTTGTGTTACCATAGCAACTACAGAATCACCACAGCAGATTACATAGTATAGTTGTTGAGTTACCATAGCAACTAAAGAATCATCAAAGCAGATCAATCAGTATAGTTGTTGTTATCATAGCATGCGTAAAAATTAGCAGATTTATTCAAGTACTTTGCTATAATATAATCCAAAACAGTATAGTATTTACAATAAATTACTATAGTATGTTTCATTTTCATGTGAGGTGTCTTGCTTTACAGCAAACATCCATCGTTTCTGTAGCTGGACATGACAGAGAGTCTCGAATAAGTTGTTTTTAAGGCCGCTGGCAACAAACAAAGACTTTCTTTTACCTTCAGGTTGTGGCTGTACATGTGATATTACAGTGTTTCCAGATCAGATCCTCTGAGTTTCGCTCGGTTACACCCATCCATGACCGCCTCTTTAGGCGTCTTTGTGCTGAGGTCAAAGGTTAAGCGCGTCCCATTATAAAGGTGCTCGTCTGTCAGCGTGGAGTCCAGCAGCGGCAGACGGAGACGCTGCACACGGACACATGAATGCACTGTTATTCAGAGGCAGACATTAGCAGGGTTATTAGCAGCACTCGAGACTTTCTGTCTGCCTCGGGGACTTTATTTGCCACTTACATAAACAACTGACTTTCGGTTAACAATGAAGGACGGCTTAAAGACTAGCGCTAGTCAGATTTAAGATGGTTAAAACTGCAGAGATTCACAATTAAACCTGATCAACCCTTTCATGAGGAAATAAACTACAGTGCCATCAAGAACTGAAAATGACGAGGACATATAGCTTAAGAATTATTGCTTTAGGAAATGTTGTTTATGCATTAAACCATTAAAAAAGCACTGTTAAAGCAACATTCTTGTTTTTACTTTTTATTGTTTATTTCTGCTGTTGAACTGCATTATGAGACCTTGATCTTTCCTCAAACAGCTTGACAAGTGGTGAAAAGTGACTTTAATGAACATATTTAATAGTTTGCAGTGCTATATCTGGTGCAGGGCTCGAAATTGCGACCATTTTGGTCGCATATGCGCCCGAAAATTAATCTATGCGACCTCATAATATATTTGGGCGCATTAGTGCAACTGCAGATAATGGTTGTAGTGCGACCTGTTTTGATTTTTTGTAAAAACGTGCTGAATCGCTCTTCCCTGCCGCTATATTGGTTCATATTAGCTGTCAATCACTCAAGGTATTCCGCTGTCAGATGACAGAGAAGGAGCTTTTATGACCACGGGAAATGCAAACGGCTGAAGAGTAAAAACTTAAAGCACACAGGTTTGCAAACCCCACCTAAAATTGAGGCGCAGATGAGAGCGATTATGACACGTCACGTGGTGAATAATGATCCGCCAGCTGAGATCAATCGAGTACGCGCTTCTTGGAGAAGGCGCCCGAATCTCCATGCGTCGCATTCACTGCGTGTTCAGCGCAAATGTCCGCTAAAAGTCAAATCTAATACTGTACATATCATCGCCAAAGCAGCTCGCCTTTACTAAGTTTACACTGAAACTGCGTCTCATAACAAACAGCGGTATTACGCCGGTGGTATTCGCAAGAATCTTGCGCTGCCTGCTCATAAATTGGGTCGACTGACTCGCCAGCTTTTCCACAAACATGAAAAGACAAAAGACTGAACCTTTAAATTGACACAAACTGAAACCAAAACTTTTAAAGAGTGATAGAAGTGAGACTTTACTTTCTTTCTTTTGTCTATTCTTTTTTGAGGTGTATATTATTTTTATTTTTTATTTATTTACTGATGACTGGTTTGCAGCTTTCATCATTGAATTGAATGATTTATTATAATCTTTTGTTTGTTTTGTAGCAGAAATATTATTTATTAAATTGACATGCATATAAAAACAGCAGTACAAAATAAATATTTCTTACTGCAATGCTTCATTTTTGTTTGATGCAAACTATACAATTATTTTTCATAAAGTAACAGACTTTTTATAGCAGATAACCTACATTCATGCACATTCAAGGCAGCATCATAATGAGAAATGTAATTCATTGTTATTATTACTGTCATTTTCATCATCATTATTTTCTATGGTCTAATTATTAGACATTCATTTTGGATTTATTGCACACAAATATCAAAGTCTTCGCAGCATTAGTTAGATAGTTGTTTCTGTTTTTTGTCAGTCCTATTGATGTTGTTTTAAAATACAATAAATCCTTTCAAAAGCAATTTGCAGCGGTGCTCAATCATTTTTGGTGGATGCTCCTAAATTTTTTCTGGTGCTCCTAAATTTATTTTGGTGCTCCTAAATATTTAAAGTTGGGAGCACCGGTGCTACCAAGTAAAAAAGTTAATTTCTAGCCCTGTGGTGTATTTGGTGTTGAATATTACCCTGCAGAAACTTTGTTTCTCAGAAACTGCAGCACATTTACTGCTATTTTACAGACTTATACCTCTACTTTTTATACATTATATAATTATTTTAAACCACTAAAATGCCAATAAAAGTCGCTTTGTTAAACTGTAGAGTTGAATTTTCGTCATTAAAAGTGGACAGAGCAGTAATCAACATCCCATAATGTAACTCACATCCACAAATAACCTGAAAACGCTTGTGTGAACACGAACGAACACACACACACACACACACACACACACAAACACACACTATTTCTCTCCGTCTCTTTCACAAACACTCACAGTCACTCAGCGGCGTCTATCAGTGTCCAGTTTATTTGACCCACAATGGCGGCGTCCGGTAACGTGAAGGTGACGAGCGGCCGGTAACCGATCACACACTCATTCCAATAATGGGATTAAAACAAGAACAATCAAAACGTTTACCTTAACCGTGACTGAAACAGTTCGTATGGATAGCCAAAGACGCCAAAAATAATGGCGCCAAACTGCTGCGCTTGCGATTAAACTGTCATTTGATTCTCTGATTCATTTTTGCGACCGATTCGTTTAGACGATTCACTTCATAACTGAAGCAATTCGAATTACTGAAGTGAAATAATATTAGATCCTGCTTTTGTTTAGAAGGATAGTTCACCCAAATTTGAAATTCTGTCATCATTTACTCATCCTCCACAATAGCTATGTTTAACTTTAAAAAGAGGATATTTGGAAGATAGCTGGAAACCTATTTCATTGACTTCCATAGCATTTGTTTTTCCTTCTATAGAAGTCAATGGTTGCATATTTTCAGGTTAACCCCTTGAGGGAGAGTAAATAGTGAGTGAATTTGTCATTAAGAAATGTACTGAAGAAGAAGAATCAAAGAAGAAAAGGCTAAAAGAACCGATTCGAGAGAATGACTCGTTGACAAATCGGATTGATTCATCAATGAATCAACATTCTGTCAACACATGAATGTTCCTCAAAACACAGGAGTACAACCACAAGCATACTTACCATCCAGATACTTTACATGAAGAAAAAAAAACATTATATTATTGCAAAAAGTGAGTTTATAAGAAAAATGAAGGCTGAATCGTCTGATTGAGGATGGATTTAACCAATAAGTGAGGTAAGTGACCCCAGGAAATCTGTAAAAAATACCCAGACGTAGAAATAAAACCTTCAAATTATATCTAACATAGTTTTCTATCATATTTTATATGACAAGGGTCTAAAAAATAATTAATTTAACATAATTATTTCATTTTTTTGCAAATTTGCTCCCCCATCCTCAATCATGGAGCAGTCCAGCAGTCAAATAAGAGTAAAATGGTTTATGACTTTTAGTTGTGAATTCATTTTAAGAAACAATATTCTTTATTAAATAAATAAATATGCAAAGGGTTCATATTTAGACTGCTGGGCCCCATGGATGGAAGTGCTTAGGGTCCCCAAATCACTGAATCCACCCCTGCACACACAGACACACACACACATGAACTGATTCGTGACAGTGTGACATCACCTTTCAGCATACAGCATTACAGTATGCAGAGAATTATGAAATATAGCATATTTAAACCAGCTGTGACAATATTAACGGCCAGCCGTGATAGTTTTAACAGACAGGTTATGTAATGGCATTGCAATAAATCTGACACAATAGATCTATGATTCAGCACAGCTGCTTCTAATGCTCGCTTCACAAACTGAGCACAATATTTATATTGAAGAATACTCCACCTGATATTACATCACTTCAGCGAACGAGGATACTTCACATCCACTGCACTTATTCATGGAAATAAAATACACACTCAGTGGCCACTTTATTAGGTATACCTGCTTATTAACACAAATTTCTAATCAGCCAATCACATGACAGCAGCTCACTGCATTTAGGCATGTAGACATGGTCAAGAGGATCTGCTGCAGTTCAAAGCGAGCATCAGAATGGGGAAGAAAGGGGATTTAAGTGACTTTGAACGTGGCATGGTTGTTGCTGCCAGACCGGCTGCTCTGAGTATTTCAGAAACTGCTGATCTACTGGGATTTTCACGCACAACCATCTCTAGGGTTTACAGAGAATGCTCCGACAAAGAGGAAATATCCAGTGAGCGGTAGTTCTATGGGCGCAAATGCCTTGTTGATGAGGCCAGAGGTCAGAGGAGAATGGCCAGACTGGTTCCAGCTGATAGAAAGGCAACAGTAACTCAAATAAGCACTCGCTACAACCGAGCTCTGCAGAAGAGCATCTCTGAACACACAACACGGCCAACCTTGAGGCGGATGGGCTACAGCAGCAGAAGAGCACACCGGGTGCCGCTCCTGTCAGCTAAGAAAAGGAAACTGAGGCTACAATTCACACAGACTCACCAAAACTGGACAATAGAAGATTGGAGAAACGTTGCTGCTCTGATGAGTCTCCATTTCTGCTGACACATTCGGATGCTCGGCTCACAATTTGGCCTCAGCAACATGAAAGCATGGATCATCCTGCCTTGTATCAGCGGTTCAGGCTGGTGGTGGTGGTGTAATGGTGTGGGGGAGATTTTCTTTGGGTCCATTAGTACCAATTGAGCATCAACGCCACAGCCTACCTGAGTATTGCTTCTGACCATGTCCATCCCTTTATGAGCACAGTGTCTCCATCTTCTGATGGCTACTTCCAGCAGGATAACGCAGCATGTCATAAAGCTCAATCATCTCAGACTGGTGTCTTGAACATGACGATGAGTTCACTGTACTCAAATGGCCTCCACAGTCACCAGAGCTCAATCCAATAGAGCAGCTTTGGGATGTGGTGGAACGGGAGATTGGCATCATGGATGTGCAGCCGGCAAATCTGCAGCAACTGTGTGATGCTATCATGGAGCAAAATCCCTGAGGAATATTTCCAGTACCTTCTTGAATCTCTGCCACCAAGGATTAGGGCAGTTCTGAAAGCAAAAGAAAGTCCAACCAGGTACTATTAAGGTGTACCTAATAAAGTGGCCGGTGAGTATATGTGCAACAAAAATTCTATATTTGAGCAATAATTCTATGAATTATACTATTAGATATACTATCAGATCAATAAATCATGCCAACATATCAAAATAAAAATAATAAAATATATAAATGCAATATTCTCTAAATGATTAAAAATAATAAAACCTCATTAGAGTGTGTGTGAGAGTGTGTGTGTAAGTGTGTGAGTATGTACGTGCAAAAACGAGTCAAATAAACTAATAAATAAAGTCACCTAGAGTCAAATTCTTTAACTTCCATCTAAACAATAGAAACTCTACACACATTGCATTTTCACAGACGTACCCAACAAACCTGTCACATTCCCATGGTGCACCCCTGCCAGGCCCTAATAGGCTGTAGTGTGCACTCAGTAGGTCAGACGCTTTAATGAGGAAACACTAATCACAGCCAGACTGCCAAAACTGCCAATCAGAGCAACAAACGACGGAGAAACAGTGAACGACAACACACTTTATAGACCACTACTGAGATTCACACTTCACTGAGCTCAAGTCTGGCAGAAAGACACTCAAGCTGGATAAAAAAACTCACACATGCATGATTTAAAGTCACTTTATCACATTATTGTACATGCAAACACTCATTTATATATTCAGAGCTTTACTATGGGACATTTTTAAAAAGGCTGGAGCTTTAACTTACTGTTAAAGAGGAGCTGTTATGCTTAAAGCACTTTTATAAACAGTTGTGTGCCAGCGCTGTGTGAATATCTCCAGCCTCTAATAGTAAAATTGTATAATTGTGTTTATTCTAATCAGACTTGATGAATGAAACACTGTGATTGACATTCTCCCTTTGTACATGTCATCAGAGGAAAGCCCCGCCCACTAGTGCCCATCTCTCCATCTCATTAGCATCTCCAGCACCCCTGAGTGAGAAGCAGCCGTCTGTCCATATGCATTTGTAGCTCCGCCCTCTTCTGAAAAGAGCTCACTCTCATTTGCATTTAAAGCGACAGTCACCAAAACACCACAATCAGGATCAAAGCCTGAAAGGGTCCGTTTCAGAGAGCTGGAGAACATTATCTGTGTGCTGAAGGGTCCATAATGGTACCTCAGAGGTACTTTTTAGGAACATGCGAGTACTAATATGCACCTTTGAGGTACCATTGTCGACTCTTTGGCTACAAATATGTCTCTTTTGAAAAGGTACTGCACTAGTGACAGCTCCTTTATTTCTGAGAGTGTATAATGGGACAGAATATGTCCATTTAAAATAGTAGCCTGAATGTGCATCCTCTGAGCATTAACACCACACACAATCTGTTGCAAATGTTTAATATATAGAGTGAATTTTGCTGTTTATTGGTTTAAATTAAGTTACACTGTAAACAAAACCCTTCAATTAACATATTTCATGTTTTGTGAGTGTTTCATTCATTTACTGTGAATTGCATTATGGGAAATTCGACTCTTCAGTTTAATAAAAAGTGACTTTTATTGACATTTTATTGAAACAAAAATTAATTTTCCTTCGGCTTAGTCCCTTATTCATCAAAGTTTGTCACAGTGGAATGAACCGGCAACTATTCCAGCATATGTTTTACACTGTGAATACTCTGCCAGCCATAACCCCATACTGGGAAACACCCATACACATTCACACACACACTCATTCACTCAGCCAATGTACTGTAGTTGATAAATTCCCCTATGGCGCATGTGTTTGGACTTTGAGGGAAACCGGAGCACCCGTAGGAAACCCACGCCAACACGGGGAGAACATGCAAACTCTCTTTCTGTGAGGCCACAGTGCTGGCCACTGAGCCACGTTGAAACAATTACTCAAAATAATATATAAATAACAACAAAAAGGACTTGCAGTTTATTACCAGGCTCTTGTGCCTCAATTTACAACCCCAGTCCAGACAGTATATCACTTCATACTATTAAAATGTCAATAAAAGTCACTTTTTTAAACGTTTCAACATAAACTATAAGTTACATTATAAATAATCCCCTTAAAAATCCCCTTTGTTTATTTTGAATTGCATTATGGGATGTTGATCTCTGCTCTGTCCACTTCTTATGTTGAAAATTCAGCTCTACAGTTTAACAAAGTGACTTTTACTGACATTATAATAGTTTCAAATAATGTATTATACATGAAAACAATATGTAAATCTCTAACATAACAGAAAAAGTGGGTGACACGGGGGCTCAGTGGTATCGCACTGTAACCTCACAGCAAGAAGGTTGCTGGTTTGAGTCCTGTCAGTTAATGTTTCTGTGTGGAGTTTGCATGTTCTCCTCATGTTGGCGTGGGTGCTCCAGTTTCCCCACAGTCCAAACACATGCACTATTGGGGAATTGATTAACTAAATTGGCCGTAGTGTATGAGTGTGTGTGAATGAGTGTGTTTGAGTGTTTCTCAGTACTGGGTTGCAGCTTGAAGGGCATCCACTGCATAAAACATATGCTGGAATAGTTGGCGATTCATTCCACTGTGGTGACTCCTGATAAATAAAGGGACTAAGCCAACGTAAAATGAATGAATGAACAGAAAAAAAGACTTGCAGTTTATAACCAGGCTTTTCTGTCGCAATTTACAACCGGAATGCAGACAGCATATCTCTTTAAACTATTATTCAACATCAGATTGGTTAAATAAATAAAATTCAATAAAGGAAAAACAAAAGCATGCATCACAACATATGGAAAACTGGCTATATGCTAATTTTGTGTGTATTAAAATCATCAAATATTTGACTTCTTGCGGGTGAGCGTGTAAAACTTTCTGTTTCAGCCAACACAAAGAGTCATTAGATCATACAGTTCCTTCATTCTGTTGAAGAAAAGCCCTTTATTTCCATATAAGAGAGCGATTATTGTGCTGCTGAACAGAAATGACATTAATAGTGATGATCTGACAGTCTGGAAATCTACAGAGATGGAGGAGAGTGTGAGGATTTTCACACTAAAATGATCAGTTTAACATATAATAGCCTAATTCTGGATTCAACAGATAACACCTTTCAAATTAAAGCAAAATGGGAATCTGAACTTAACGAAACAATTGAGGATGGTATTTGGGAAAACATATGTTCAGAAGCTCATAAGGGGATCAACAGCCATAACTGGAAAGAGTTTGACTAGAAAACAAAAATGAGGTTTGTTAGAACACCACTGATGATCTCAAAATATACGAACCGTCCACAATCAGAGGAATGCTGGAGGGGTTGCAGAAATGTGGGTAATCACGCACATATATTGTGGGAATGTCCGAAGATACTTGCATTTTGGCAAGGGGTAAAGTGTAAGTGACCACTAAATCATTATATCCCTTTAAATAATTTTAGAGCATCAGAGCATGTCACGTGTTTCGGTAGCCTATACTAATAGGTTAATCAAGCTAGCAGGAGCGAAGAGAAGACACGTTGCTGTGCGATTTATGGAAAAAGGAGGCTTAATCCTGCACAATTCATTTAATATAACCCTTTGGGAAAGCGGAGCGAGGTATGTGAAGTTAATATTTAAGCCACATGAGTTCATTTGTATGTATATGTTAATCGTGAGCTCTGCCTTTTTATTAGTTGTTTCAAACTGTCTTCCTTCATTGTTTCACTTTCATTTGTCGCTCTGTACATTATATCGTTATTTGTCATATTATTCTGTATACGAGTTGTTTTCATTGATTTTTGTTGTTTCTTTGTGTAGTTTCACGGTGCTACGCAGCGAAAAGTTTAATGGCTCTCGTCTTGAGCACAATAAAGAATCAAGCACCCGTCAGAAACTCTCTGTCTCGTTCATGGAAACCAAAGGGCAGCTACATAAAGATTGAGATAATGAAAATTATGCAGATAGATCTACCTTTTACTCCCCTGTTTTTCTTGCTTGAAAGGATAACCCAGGATATATATAATAAAAACCAGAGATATATACTACATATACTTTTACTAAGTGCAAGAAAGACCATAACAATAAATTGGATGAAGCCACACCCTCCAACAATAGAAAAACTTGAATGTATATATAGAATGGAGTATATGACTGCTCAACTTCAACTAAAACTGGACATTTTTAAACAAAGATGGGCATCTGTTAAGTTGTATCTGAATAGGACACAGTAGTATTTCTAGCTCCTTTGAAACTGAAAATATTGTATATTTTCTTTTTTTTTTTTTTGTAATTTTTTTTAAAATTTACATCTGCGGCTACTGTCGTTTTTTTTCTTTTTTTCTTAATAATCGCTGCTGTCACTGAATGTTCTGTTCTTTAAAATGTTTTAATGTATAAAAAAAAAGTAAAAAAAAAAAAAAAAGATCAGTTTAAGCTATGGGGTTTTAAAAAAAGAGCTTCTCAACAAACACGTTCAATGAATTTTACATTCAAATCTCCAAACTCCAACGTGTCCAAACTTGGTTCTAGAGGGCCGATGTCCTGCATAGTTTAGCTCCAACTTCCTTCAACACACCTCACTGGAAGTTTCTAGTATACCTCAGTTTGATTAGCTGGTTCAGGTGTTTAATTGGGGTTGGAACAAAAATATGCAGGACACCGGCCCTTCAGGATCAAGTTTGGATACCCCTGGTCTTGGTCTTCTAAGGCGCAACTCATTTATTAGAGGAGAAGAAACACCACAGTGCAGAATCCCAACAGTGCACTACCTTTGCAGGCACAGGACATCAACATGACATCATAGTGACGTTGTACGCCAATGATGTGGGGATGTTGGATTTTGTTTGGAAATGAAAATCCGGTTGACGTCAGAACCCAACGTCAGGCTGACGTCAATGTCCAACCTAAAATCAACCAAATATCAACGTCTATGTTACACCTTGACGTTGTGTGAACGTTACCACTATGACGTTGGATTTTGGTCACTTTCCAACACAACTTAAAATCAACCAAATATCAACGTCGTTTGACATCGTTAATAGATGTCAAAATAATATTGTCCTTAGACGCTGGCTAGACATTGAATTTTGGTCACCTGATGTCACGACCTAAATCTAACCTAATATTAACGTCTGATGTTGTGTACCTGCTGGGACACTTATATCTGCACAGGAGCAGCAGGACTTTCTTCTCTTTGACTGATGCTGCTTTATTCACAATTGTTTTAGTCAATCCTCCAGTGTTGTGCTTAAATCTTTGCATGTAAACACAGCTGGTAATGGCAGAATTTCAATATTTGGGTGAACTGTGTCTTTAAGGCACATGAAGTAAACCTTAAAAGGGAAAATATAAATAAATGAAGAGCATTTGACCTGTTTAAGCCTAAAAAAGAAAGAGAAAAGGCCTGCATCAGCAGTCTGGACTGATCCCAGACCTGCCACCTCCGGCTCCACTCGCAGCCGCGGATCAAACACACATGACATCACTCGTGGCAAACCATATACACTACATATGGAAGACATTTACAGTTTAAAGACACACGGGACAAATTCAGTGTGAAGTTCATATAACAGTCTGAGATGCAGTGTGTTTAGGGCTGGGCCGTATGATCCAATATATCCAGAGAAAAAACAAAACAATTATATTATAGCACGGCTAAAATCACTCGCAAAGTGCAGGAGATGAATATAATGAAGACACTGAAGCTCATGTCCACAGTTATAAGGACAGTTCTGATAAAAATGCTTTGACTTTATGGATTTATTTCTTCAGTTGAACAAAATGTTTTGAAGTAAAGAAAGAAATCATAAAGTTACATCATATTTGTGTGAACCGGCCCTTTAACTGTTTAGATATGTTGCAAAAAACAAGCCAAAAAAACTGACAAATAAACAAACAAGCGATCATTGACATCCATAGTAAAAACAAACAAGCAAAAAAGGACTATGGAAAGCAATTGCTTCTTTGTTCCCAGCATTCTTCAGTATAACTTCAATAGTGTTTAACTGGAATAAGAAACTTAAAAAGGTTTGGAACAAGTGGAGGAAGAGGAAATGATGACTGAGTTGACATTTTAGGGTGAACTGGCCCTTTAAAAGAGTAATCTGGCAACATAAAAACATTGAAGTATTAAAAGATTTATTCAAAGCTATCAGGTCCTACTGTGAACATTACAAACATGTTTTTACACAATTTTATTGCACATAATTTATGATTAATTTATTTATGATTAATTTATGATTGTGTATCATTAAAAATGTTGCTACAAAGTTTCAGAATTAACTTAAAACGTTAAAATATTACAATTTTGTAACATTTATGTTGCTTTTTAACATTGTGTAACATTTAAAAAGCTGCTATTTTGTTTCAGAACATTACGAAAACTTCCAAAAATAATTTTATTAGTTAAAATTTAAAAAATGTTGCTACTTTGTTCCAAACATTCCAAAAACATTCAAAAAGAACAGTTTTAACATTGTAGTGTTTTTTAAAATGTTCTTACCTTGTTCAAATCATTTCAACTAGATTTAAAATGAACAGTTTTAACATTGGAACTTTTTAAAAGAAGTTTGAAAACATTTAAAAAATAAGTTAACACCAAGTAACATTTTCTTAATGTTGCTGCTTTGTTCCAAACATCCCTAAAGCATTCAAAAGGAACAGTTTTAACACTGTGTAACATTTAAAAAAATGCTATTTTGTTTCAAAACATTACAAAAACTTTTTTGAAACATTTCGAAAAGATTCAAATTTTTTTTCACATTTTTATACAGTGTTAAAGTAACAGTTTTACCACTGTAACATTTTATTGAAATGTTGTTACTTTGTTACAAACATTCTAAAAACATTTAAAAAAAAACAGTTTTACCACAGCAACTTTTAAAAAAAATGTTTTTTACTTTGTTCAAAACAATCGGAATAGATTCAAAAATATTGTTTTTAACACTCGGTAATGTTTTATTAAATGTTGCTGCTTTGTTCCAAACTTTCTGAAAAAAAATAAATAAATAAAATTAACACTTTGTACCATTTAAAAAAAGTTGCTACTTTGTTCCAAACATTCCAAAAACTATTGTTTTTGAATGTTTTCAGAATGTTCTGAAACAAAGTAACAATTAAAAAACAATGTTACAGTTCTCTGAATGTTTTATAACAAAGTAGCAACATTAAAAACCATTTTGCACTGTCATAAAACTGATATTTTTTAATGTTTTCGGAATGTTCTGAAAAAAGTAGCAATGTTTAAAAAAAGTTACAGTTTTCAGAATGTTTTATAACAACATAGCAAAATTAAAATTATATTTTACATCATCTTAAAATTTGTTTTTGAATGTTTTTAAACGTTTTTTTTTAAAGTTCAATGTCATTGTGTCTGGGATATTTGGAACAAAGTAGTAACGCTTACATGTTTTTACAGTGTTAAACTGTTATGTTTTTGTTGCTACGTCATTCCAAAACATTCTGAAAACATTAAAAAATAAGATTTATTTTTAAAAACAGCTTTTACTTTGTCACAAACATTCCGAAAAACATTGATGAAAATATTATTCAAAAATAACATTCGCATAATGTTGGAGGATGATAACACAGAATGTCCCAAGAGAGCAAAATAAAACGTTAATAAAACATTTTAAGATCTCAGAGTTGCACCTGATTTTGTTTCAGAAAAAAAGAACACTGCATGACAGAAACAAAGATGTGCAATAAATATGATCAGATGTCATTTCCATTCTGTTAAATAGGTTTAAAAAAGCTATCTGTCTGTTTGCTGCTGTCTTCAATTATTCATGTATACTAAGAAACTCTAATTTAGTGTATTATTGGCCGAACAGGAGAGTTATAAATAAATGTAATGTAAATGTTGCTTAGCTTTGGCTTCCTGTACGCTACTAAATGTATTTATACTACAAACGTAAAGTCTGTGAATGATCTGGAAAGCCCCTCATTTCTGTGGTCAGTGCTGGAAAAATATCATCATGCATCTGGAGTGTAGTCAACATGAAACAGCATCCGCAACACATGAGGACGCACAGCTGAGGACAGATATTAAAGACATACATCAAACAATATTTACTGCAGGAATACTGCGACATGTTCACTGTGATTCAGCTTTTATATTCAGATGGAAAAGCAACAGCTTTTAAAATTATTTCATTAATAAACTCACTTTTGGGGTTTTCAGATACACTTGGTTTTATTTTTGTAAACAGTTTTAGTTAAAGTTTAATCACTTCGGTGTGTGTTCAATTATTATTATTACTGTTATTATTATTCATTTATTCATTTTCATATTGGCTTAGTCCCTTATTTATCAGGGGTCACCACAGCAGAAGGAACAAACCAGTGACCTTGTTGCTGTGAGGCCAAAGTGCTAACCACTGAGCCACCGTGTCGCCCCTCTATTTTCGTATTCATTATTATTATGCACAATAATAAATCAGATAATGTACCTTTTATTGTTTTATTTTAGTTACATTTTTTGTTATTTACTTAATATAATTATATAATGATATATAGTTACAAAAAAAAATAGATTTTAAAAAATTTAAATACTAATTTGATATCAAAATGAACTGTTTTATGTTTCAGATGGGTGTCATAGGTTTAATAATGAAACAAGTTTTGACATACTATTCATGTTTTGAACTAATAACATTTCTATATGTAGATTTTTATTGAAGGTTTATTAATTTTGTTTGTTTCATTGTTGTTATCAAATATAATATGTTGTTATTATGTTTGTTTTTTATCTGAAATAAATCCATCAGTAAAATAATTATTAATATAAATATAGAATTACAATAAAATACATTAAATTACACATGTTTAATAAAAAATGCTTTGTTTACTTTAAAGATCAAAATTCAAACTTGCTTAATGTTATTATTATTATTATTATTATTATATTATTATTATTATTATTATTATTATATTATTATTATTATATTATTATTATTATTATTATAATTATTATTATATTATTATTATTATTATTATTATTATTATATTATTATTATTATTATTATTATTATTATTTTATTATTATTATTATTATTTAATTTATTATTATAAAATTTGTTCATGTATATTTTATTTTTATGAGTTCATTTTATATCTTTACTTGAATAATTAATTTATTCATTAATTTTGCTTCAGCTTAGTCCCATATTCATCAGGGGTCGCCACAGTAGAATGAACCGCTAACTATTCCAGCATATGTTTTACACAGCGGAAACCTTTCCCGCTGCAATATACTACTGAGAAACACCCATACACACTTATTCAAACACACACTCATACACTACGGCCAGTTTAGTTGATCAGTTCTCCTATAGCACATGTGTTTGGACTGTGGAGGAAACCAGAGCACCCGGAGGAAACCCACACCAACATGGGGAGAACATGCAAACTCCACACAGAAACGCCAACTGAGCCAGCCGAGAATCAAACCAGTGATCTTCTTGCTGTGAGGCCACTGTGAGCCACTGTGTCACACTGTTAATTTTTTATACTTAAAATAATTATATCAATAAATTAATTCAGAAAATAAATTTATAATTACAATACTTTATTTCATGATGCATATTCATTTATTGTAAATCTCTGTTCATAGCTAAAACAACATATAATGCTGATACATCCATCTGTGAATATCACCATAGTTTTTCTATGACTGCACTTTCTATCTTATACCTGTATCCTGCACTTGCTGCTATTGCACTGCTGGTTAGACCTAAACTGCATTGTGTTGCATTGTACTTGTACATGTGTAATGACAATAAAGTTTAATCTAAAAAAATGTCCCAGATGCACTGTAAAATTGCTTTTCTTATATTTTTTTGTCATGTTTCTCGTCAAAACATCCAAAAAGTCTGAAATAAAGTTGAGTTTTTCCTGAAAACATCCAAAATAATCTTAATTTCAAAGGAAAACGATTATTTCTCTAACCCCATTGGCAGATTATTTTGCTTGTATTAAGTAAAAACACTTAATTTTAACATATTTTTTTCTTTAAAATAATTTTAAATGTTTGTCTATAGAAAATGCTTCTTGCTTTAATAGTTTTTAGATATTTAGTCAAGAAACAAGACAAAAAAATAAAGGAATAGAAAAACGAGCTCTAAATGGTGTGTGCAGGAAACAAAAATATCCACCGAGACTGAAAGTTTCCCTTCATACAACATGATGCTGTAGATCAGACGGACAGAAACGCTGAGTCCAGGAGTTTAAGACGGAGAAAAACTCACATGCTTTCATTTACATTCTCTAACAGCGCATGCATTCCTGACAACTCATAGCAGATTTCCCTTAGAGAAATCCTGATGACATGAAAATAACGGTGATATGCTGTTTTATATCCTCCTATTTTTAAATCTGATGCTGCTTTTAAAGAGTAAAATCTGCTTAACGTTTCCAACATATCATAAATTAGCATTAACTCTCGAACCCTCATGCAACGCCCTGCTTTCTGATTTATTCCTGCCATAAAGTGGATGTGTTTGGCTTTATTCATGAGCTGGAGTTGATCATCTCTGAGCTCCACATCATTAAATGATCATTTAAATAAAGCATTTCAGAAATAAGAAGAGCTTCATGAGTGATGATAAAAGTATACGCGGACACCAGAAGATGCTGAGACTTTCATTTCAGAATACTGATGTACTTTTAATTGAAACTGAATATTGATTAGAGGGCGGGGCTTTCATCTTGTGCATCATTCAGAGAGTGTGTTTGTTTGAGACCGTGTGTTTATTATAGTGTGTGTTGTGTTTGCTCAGTGTGTGTGTTTGCTAGAGGGTGGGTGTTTGTTACTATAGCTGTGTTACCATAGCAACTATAGAATCCTTGCAACAGATTATTTACTATAGTTGTTGTGTTACCATAGCAACTGTAGAATCCCTACAACAGATTCATTACTATGGTTGTTGTGTTACCATATGAATTGTAGAATCACCACAACAGATTAATTACTATTGATGTTGTGTTACCATAGCAACCACAGAATCCCCTACACAGATAAATGACTAGAGTTGTTACCATAGCAACTGTATAAATACCACAACAGATTAATTACTATTGATGTTGTGTTACCATAGCAACCACTGAATCCCCACAACAACTCAATTACTATAGTTGTTGTGTTACCATAGCAACTGTAGAATCCCCACAACAGAATAATTACTATAGTTGTTACCACAACAACCGTATAGTTGCCACAACAAATAAATTACTATTGCTGTTGTGTTACCATAGCAACAGTAGAATCTCCACAACAGATCAATTACTATAGTTGTGTTATCATAGCAACCGTATAATTGCCACAACTGATTAATTACTGTAATTATTGTGTTACCATAGCAACCGTAGAATCTACACAACTGATTCATTGCTACAGTTGTTGTCACCATAGCAACAAAAAATCCCCACAACAAGTAATCGCTCCCAATAACAAGTATACTTTTACAATCTTTTGCCAAAGATTTCTGTACAACCATGTATATGTTTTTCAAGGAAACTGACGGACAATAAAAAATATGTCATAAAAAATGAATTTAGAAATCAATAAATATGAATGACAGTGTCCAGCGTTGTCTTGATTTGTGTTGTTGCTGCAGATGTTGCATATGCAGAATAGAGATGTGCTGGACTCTGAACTAACACTGTGATGTTATGAGTGTTTGTGATTGGCTCAGAGCCGCTTCATGTGACCCGTGGGTCCCCGAACGACCCAGAATCTCCAGATGGGCTGTTCCGAGTCCACCACATTCAGCCTGTGTTATGAACTGAGAGCCATTATTACCTCATTCATACAGAACGCTCACAGTGTGCCAGATCATTCACTGTCAGTGCAGCACACACACATGGACACATACACAATACACTGTGTACACTACACACACTCACTCAATCACACACGCACACACACACACACACACACACACACACACACACACACACACACACACACACACACACACACACACACACAAGCACAAACATGATTTATTATTTATTATAGTGGTTGTTACCATAGCAACTGTAGAATCACAACAACAGATCAATTACTATATTTGTTGTGTTACCATAGCAACTGTAGAATCATCAAAACATATTACTGTAGTTTTTATGTTACCATAGCAACAATAAAATCACCACAACAGGTTGATTACTATAGTTGTTGTGTTACCGTAGCAACTGTAGAATCACCACAGCAGATTAATTACTGTAGCTGTTGTGGTACCATAGAAACAATAGAATCACCAGGACAGATTAATCACCATAGTTGTTGTGTTACCATAGCAACAAAAGAATCACCACAAAAATTAATTACTGTAGTTGTTGTTGCCATAGCAACTGTAGAATCACCACAACATTTTATTTACAGAAGTAGTTGTATTATTATAGCAATAATAGAATCACCACAACAGATTAATTACAGTAGTTGTTGTTACCATAGCAACTGTAGAATCACCACAACAGATTAATTACAGTAGTTGTTGTGTTACCATAGCAACTGTAGAATCACCACAACAGATTAATTACAGTAGTTGTTGTTTTATCATAGCAACTGTAGAACATTCATGTACTTTACATAATTTTTTACAGTAAGGTTCAAAAACACTTTACAACTTTACACTTTTTTTTTTTACAAAATAATTTCAACAGGAGATGTAAAAATACTACAATCATTTCTCATATGTGTAGTTTGACTAGGGTGGTGACAATAAGAGGATAACCTCAACACTGCAGAGCAAATCTGGCTCTAATGATCTTCAGTGTGTTGATGTGAAGGAACTGTGAGGGTGTGGATTAAACTGAGCTCTAGCCGTCACTTTCAATCTGCCAATTGTGTCACTATGAAGAGTAAGTGTGATCTAATCTGTCAAACAAATCAAAGTCAGCCGTCAAATAGTGGAAATCTGTACAGTCACATGCAGAGTTAAACTTCAGTATGTGCTCCAACATGAATGACAGCAGAACAGCTCCTCCAATGCTGCAGTTTTACAGTGAGTTATCTGTAATAGAGTGTGTGTGTCGGATCACTCGTGCCCTGTCATTCACAGGAGTTTGGCGTGATGTGCTGTGATTGTGCACAGCTGTAATCATCATTGTTCATTCAATGACAGGCTTGAAGAGCATGATGGCAAACACAAACACGCAAACACCCCTCCTGCTCAGTCTCGCCGCTCTTTGTTGCCGCTTCGGGCTCTTTTGGATCATTTTCTGTGAGAGATAATATTTTGCATCAACATTTACAAGTTGAGGTAATTTTGAGGTAATCGCGTCCCGTTGCCAAGATATCATCACGTCGTGACTTTTAATATTGTTTTCTTTTGCACCGAGCCAAATATAGATTGTTGAGGCAATGCTGGTGTCAAATCAAACATTTGCACAATGTAAACGGAGTCCCTTAACAACAATACAAAACACCATTACTGAGCTGTTTTATAGTTCAAGGACATTATATGGTTTAAAAAGCACAACAGCACGAGACACATTTACTCACGTAGCCAATATATTTCATTAACAATGCACTATTCATTCATTCATTTTCTTTTCAGCTTAGTCCCTTTATTAATCAGAGGTCGTCACAGCGAAATGAACCGCCAATTATTCCAGCATATGTTTTACACAGCGGATGCCCTTCCAGCTGCAACCCATCACTGGGAAACACCCATACACACTCATTTACACACACTTCCGCGCCAACACGGGAGAACATGCAAACTCTACACATAAACGCTAACTGACCCAGCCGAGGCTCAAACAGCACTACCTACTGCGCCACCGCGTCACCCACTATTGTTATTATTATTATTATTATTATGAAGTAGGATATTGTTTCTTTATTTTTTTAAAGTCGACTTTTAGAATTGACACATGCAAACCACTGCAGAAATGTTCGAACCAACAGGCCCATGTCCAACCCAGGCTCATTCTGAAAACGTAGTCCAGTGGACGTTTCTGGAGACCACGAAATAGTCCCGGGAGGTATGTATGGCTGCATTTCATTTTTTTAAGCGAACGCTACGGGGCGGTGTAACGCTGTTCCCTTTCCCGCTTGCCGGCTGATCGCTTACCTCCGTGTGGAGGGCTTTCCCGCTGCAGTCAGTTTGTCCGGTCAGCTCATCGTGTGCGTCGGCGGACTTCAGATGCAGAGTGGAGGAGTTTACAAAGGCGTCCGGGTTCGAGTCCGGGGAAGAGCGGTTCCAGAAATCAGGTAAGACAAAAACATAGTCCAAAAAATAAAGCGAACGAGTTCATAACAGGGTGAGAACGTGGTGAAATCCGAAAACGTGGTAAAAAAAAAAACAGACGAGGGCTTTTCTTTTACTAGACGGCTTTTCTAAATTGTTGCTCGGGTTTAGGGAAGTGAGCGGGCGGGTGGGTCAATCAGTAAAACTGGTTGGGTTCAGGGAAGGAGGAGGGCGGGTCAGCCGATTTGCCGGTCGCGCAGTCAATCATTCGGTCAGTCAGACAGCGGCCTCTGGTGGGTTGACGCGAGAACAGTGCGGGCGCGAACGACACTTGCGAGAGACGTTCGAGATACGAAAAAGCGCACACAGCGTCTCCAGAAACGTCCGCTGGACTATGTTTTCAGAATGAGCCTGGGTTGCCCATGTCATATACAGTACAGATACTTGATAAATAACCTGTAAATTAAAAGCATTAGCGTATGCTAAATATATATATTTTTTTATGAGCTTTGGAGACGTACACTGAAAAAATTATTCAAAGATGATTAATTGGTTTTACAAATTTTTTTATGTTAAGTGGTTGTAAACAGTTTATTCGGGCTGAGTTTAAACATGCAAATTAAGTTGAGCATTATTAAATTTAATTTGTTTGTTTAAATTCAGCACAAATAAATTGTTTACAACAATTTTGCAGGCATATGTTTTTCAGTGTAACATAAGTTCCGCTTTTAAATAATAGAGCCCCGGCTGCGTTCAAAATGGCATCAATGTTTTCAAAGTGCACTGCGAAGGGAACGCAATTACAAACATGAAGATCGCTAAAACTGAACTGTAAAAATAGTTTGAAAGCAAATTACACCTAAGAGAGATGAGCTTAATGCTTTATTTAATCATTCCCAGTTTAAACTTTAGAATGTTCTAAATTAATAGGGCATAGGGGGGATAACTTGGAATAGAACACAGCCAGGAACACTGCTCTGCTTCTAACTACAGCTGCAGAGGTGTAGTTGCAAGCATGCAAGAATGTGAATGTGCGTTGGAATGGCAAATTTGGGAGACACAGTGATATACTGAAACTATCCGTCCTAAATAATGTGTCTCAAACCATAGTACGTTAAAAAGAGTCCACCAAAAGTTGCTGAATTTGGAATGTACCATTCATTTCTGATGATTTGACCTTCTGTTGACCTTCAGAGTTCAAAGGTCAGAGGTCGTGCTGCTCAGGAGGCTGCAGTTATGGTGTTTTCTTTGAAATAAACTAGAATAAGTATCTGGAGAACAGCTCAACGAGGCCATTGTGTGTGAAATATGCTGCTTTCATTGATCATCTCTCTCTCACACACTCACACACACACACACACACCGCAGGGTAAATATCTGCAGGGAAAGTACTTCTGTTTGCTTTGGGAATGAACTCATCATGAAGCGGTGAGGAGATTCCACATTTGTCATCCTCGCTCTGCGTTCTGCATGCTTTCGTCCTTGTCGTTTGCCAAGAAAACACTGCAATAACATGACTTTATGATTGATGCGCTTCACGGCGTTCACAGATACTGAATAACAGCACAATGTAATCAAATCGAAGCTGCTTCAAATTCAATCATTATTTCATATTGATCATTTTTTAATTCAAATGAATGCACTTTTGCATGAGTTATTAGTGTAGTTGTTAATTGAATTATTGCACGTGTCTCACTCTGGAATCATTTATCACATGCTTCTGCCAGAGCTTTGATGATGAGCACAAATATTTTCTCTGGTACGCATGATTCAATGAAACAAGAACGTCCTTTGCTCTGCTTTGCTTAATGTTTCTGTGTTTGACTGGGTTTCTATTCAGTTTGACAGAGTTTAAACACACCAGACTCAGCGTCATATGAATAAACTACTTAAAATACATATATGGACAGTTTGCATTGCTTTGTGAAATACGACAGTGTTAATTAGAAATAATAAGGTCATTTGGCGAACAAAAAAAAAAAAATAAATAAATAAATAATAATAATAAAAAAATAAATAAATAAATAAATAAATAAATACATAAATAAAATAAAATAAATAAATAAATAAATAAATAAATAAATAAATAAATAAAATAAAATAAAATAAAATAAAATAAATAAATAAATAAAGGGGCAGTACTGTGGCTTAGTGGTTAGCACTGCGACCTTAAAGCAAGAAAGTTGCTGGTTTGAGTCTAGGCTGGGTCAGTTGGCATTGCTGTGTGGAGTTTGCATGTTCTCCCCATGTTGGCGTGGGTTTCTTCCCTTGTGCTCCGGTTTCCAAGTGGTACTCACTGCAGAGCCACTCCCGGTTTCCCCCACAGTAAAAACACATGCGCTATAGGGGAATTGATGAACTAAACTGGCCGTAGTGTGTGTGTGTGTGTGAGTGTGAATGAGTGTGTATGGGTGTTTCCCAGTATTTGGTTGCAGCTGGAAGGGCACCCACTGTGTAAAACATATGCTGGAATAGTTGGTGGTTCATTCCGCTGTGGTGACCCCTGATTAATAAGTGACTAAGCTAAAGGGAAAGGAAATAATGGATTGAACATTAAACAATATAGTTGTCCCCCCAAAAATGCTTGAGAACTGTGTGTTTCAGCTCATTTTATTAAGTAGCTTGAATAAACATTACCTTTGAGTGTATTTTACTCCTGGAGAAAGTCTTAATTCTTTTAATTTGTCTGGAATAATATTTGTAATTCTTTGGATATTATTATCCTCTAAAGGAAATGATTATATATTTGTATTTGCAGAGAGTGTGTATGTGTGTGTGTTTATGTCTCTGTGTGTGTGTGTGTGTGTGTTTGTCCTTGTATATCTGTGAGCATTAGTGTGTATACATGTTTGTGTGTGCATGTCCATGTTATAGCATGTGTGTGCGTGCATGTGTGTCTGCATGTTTGTGTGTGTGTGTGTGTGTGTGTGTCTGCAGGCTCTCCTCTTAAAGCTGCTGAAGTGAAGCAGATTGAAGACTAATTGGCCTTCAGCTCCTGCAGCTCCGGCTGAATAACCCACGCATGGGAAACTGTCTGGACTCACTGGTGTGTGTGTGTGTGTGTGTGTGTGTGTGTGTGTGTGTGTGCACTGGCCGGTCTGAGAGAAAAGCAGGAATAAAAGAGTGCAATAATTGTAGGAATTCTGCAGAGATTTAGTGCATAAAGACTTAAAGACCTACAATCGAACTCCTCGTTTAAGATCTGCAGTCAGACACTGGAGATGAACCCTCTGCTTCCCAGAGATGAAGACAGATAAAGCTCTTCACTTCTCTGAAGTTTTAAAGTTTCTTTTTTTACTTCACAAAAGTAAAATAGAGAGAAAAAAGAAAAAGATTAGAAAAACCGAATAAAATAAAATAAAAAAGAAACAGAAGAAAGAAAAGAGAAACAGAAAACAGGCGACTAAAATATCAAATTTTTGAAACTCACACCATTTGAATGGAGTAAAAAATAATATTCATAATGCACAAATAATATTTAAAACATTGTGAGAAAAATAACTTTTTAAATATCATTTCTAATTTGATATAAATCTAATTCAAATGAGAATAAAAAACTGATAAATAAAAATTAATTCAAAACTAAAGCTTGGTCGTATTGTACTCCATGATAATAAAATAACAAAACGCAAAATAAATTTTAATATAGAACATTTCTATTGTAATATTTGACTCAGTAAAAGTAATTCAAAATAAATAATAATATACACACTCACCGGCCACTTTATTAGGTACACCTTACTGGTACTTTTGCCATCAAAACTGCCTTTGTCCTTCGTGGTGTAGATTCAACAAGCTGCTGGAAATATTCCTCAGAGATTTTGCTCCATATTGTCATGATAGCATCACACAGTTGCTGCAGATTTGTCGGCTGCACATCCATGATGCCAATCTCCCGTTCCACCACATCCCAAAGCTGCTCTATTGGATTGAGCTCTGGTGACTGTGGAGGCCATTTGAGTACAGTGAACTCATCGTCATGTTCAAGAAACCAGTCTGAGATGATTGAGCTTTATGACATGCTGCGTTATCCTGCTGGAAGTAGCCATCAGAAGATGGAGACACTGTGCTCATAAAGGGATGGACATGGTCAGCAGCAATACTCAGGTAGGCTGATTGGACGTGTTGTGTGTTCAGAGATGCTCTTCTGCAGAGCTCGGTTGTAACAAGTGCTTATTTGAGTTACTGTTGCCTTTCTATTAGCTAAAACCAGTCTGGCCATTCTCCTCTGACCTCCGGCATCAACAAGTCATTTGCGCCCACAGAACTGCCGCTCACTGGATATTTCCTCTTTGTCGGAGCATTCTCTGTAAACCCTAGAGATGGTTGTGCGTGAAAATCCCAGTAGATCAGCAGTTTTTGAAATACTTAGAGCAGCCCTTCTGGCAGCAACAACCATGCCACGTTCAGAGTCTCTTAAATCCCCTTTCTTCCCCATTCTGATGCTCGCTTTGACCTGCAGCAGATTCACAAATAGTCCCCAAAACTCCCACAATCAGTGGACATGATGAATGAAGCTACTCTAGTTTCTGCTCTCTGTTGCATCTAGAAGATTGAAAGGCGGGACTTCAGGAAGAATGTGGGCGGGACTTGATTTTCTACATTGCTGAATTGATTGGATGCTTGTGTTTTGCTATTGGTGAACTTCATTTGATTGACAGATTGATCCCCGCAGGGAGAACATGCAAACCACACTGAAACTCCAACTGACCGAGCTGGGACTCGAACCAGCGACCTTCTTGCCTTGAGGCCACAGTGCTAA
>NC_133176.1:1040000-1052500 GCF_049306965.1 Danio rerio
ACCATTAACAAATGAATAAACAAACAAATAAATAATTATCTTAATGGACTTTATTCTTCTGTATGTAAGTCTCTTGTATTTCACTTTGGTCAGTCCTGAGTTGTTAAATTTTCTAAATAAAAGAATTACAGAACTAATGAATGAATGAATCAACGAATGAATGAATGAATGAATGAATGAATGAATGAATGAATGAATGAATGAATGAATGAATGAATGAATGAATGAACAAACTAACTAAATATCTTAATGGACTTTATTCTTCTCTATGTAAGTCACTTGTATTTCACTGGTCAATCCTGAGTTTTTTTTAAATGTGCTTAATAAAATAATTATAGAACTAACAAATGGATGAATGAATGAATGAATGAATGTATGAATGGATAAACAATTTAAATAAATAAATAAATAAATAAATAGTGTAATGCCCTTTATTGTTCTGTATCTAGGTCACTTGTACAGCCCTTCAGTCAACCCTGGGTTGGTTTTTAATGTGCTTTATATATAAATGAGATTGAATGAATGAATAAACGAATAAATGAATGAATGAATGAATAGCACAATGCACTTTATTCTTCTCTATCTAAATCAATTGTACAGCCTTTGGTCAACCCTGTTTTTTTTGTGCTTTATACGTGCATGAATGAATGAATGAATGAATGTATGAATGAATGTGTGAATGGCATAATGAACTTTATTATTCTGTATCTAAATCACTTATAAAACACTTTGATCAACCCTGGGTTGCTTTTTAAATGTTTGTTATAATTGAATGAATAATAATAAATAATGAATTAACATACTGCACTTTATTCTTCTGTCACTTGTCACTTGTGCAGGACTTTGCTCAACCTTGAGTTGTTTTTTAAATGTGCATAAATAAATGAATAAATGAATAAATGAATAAATGAATAAACGAATAAATAAATAAATAAATAAATAAATAAATAAATAAATAAATAAACGAACGAACGAACGAACGAACGAATAAATAAACAAATGAATGAACGAATGAATGAATGAATGAATCAACGAATAAATAAATAAATAAATAAATAAAATAAATGCATAAATAAATAAATAAATAAATAAATAAACGAACGAACGAACGAATGAATAAATAAACAAATGAATGAATGAATGAATAAATAAATAAATAAATAAATAAATAAATAAATAAATGGAAACTCTAAAAAAAACTCTAATTTGATGCTGTTTGTTTGTTTCATGGAAAATTTAAGGCATTTGATTACATAATGCACATTGACAACAGAAGCATGAGGTGGAACCAGAGGAAATGTCAGGTTGTTTTGTTGGCAGGGTTGGATTCAGGGGGTGTTTGAGCTGGAAGGGTGGCACCTCATCTGCTCATTTCTCAATCTTCTGATGCCGCAGGGCCTTCAAACACATTGTTTGGTTTATTAAAGAAGTGTAGACGAGCCAGGATAGATGAATACATCAGAAACGCCTGGCAGAAACAGCATGTGCCTCTCATTATTGTCAAATGGGATTTTATGGGCTTTAATATTACATAACACTGCATGCGTATTGAGTGTGAGTGTGTGTGTAAATGTAGTCATGCATATGAAGTGATCTTTAAATATCATTATGTTTTCATCTAAAGAGGTGAATTAGAATTATGAACAAAACTCAAGTATTGAATAAAACATTTGTGAATAAGGCAACGTTTGCATCAGTCAAAGGGAGGAAAATCCTGATAAACGTGCACAGATTTCGCTGAGAGAAGTGGAGTTTGCTGCACTGTTGAGATTCTCCACTGTGGTGTTTGTTCTGCTCTATTAAATGAGCTGAACATAAAAGACCAAACATGAGTGTTTATATAGCAGAGTTTATATGTCATTTTATTATCAGATAAAAGGTTTATCCTACTCACTCCTGTGCATCAGTTTTAATGTGCACTTTCAATTTGTATGCACATCTTGTCATTTTCATCAAGCATTTTCTAATGTAATATTCTAAATAAAACCAAATAGGAGGATGTAAATATAGCTACTTACATCCTCAAACCCTCGTGATAAACAAGCTTCGAAATGTGCTCAGTTGATTTTCTGTGTGTGTTTTGCTGCTCTCTGACCTGACAAGCATCATGAAGTATTAATATCTCATCAGTCTTATGAAGGATTCTCAGGCCGGATTCCTCCGCCGCCGTCATTAGAAAAGGAATTCTGCTTCCTGAAGAAGGAAAACGCTTGTAAATGTCTGGGGGTGTAATAGGATCCGTGTGAAATGTGTGCGAGACAAAGCCTGACAGAAACCACAGGCCGGCTGGTGCCCTGCTGTACACAGACGCAAAAACACACCGATGCAGACGCCAGAAGGTCATTTTATTACATTTTACATGTATTTTGTCCCTTGTTTGAACCATCTAGATCCCCATAGCAGCATACTGACACCTAACATATTAATGTGCTCCAGCTCTCTGCAACTGACCCTTTCAGGCTTTGATCCTGATCGTGGTGTTTTGGTGACTGTCGCTTTAAATGCTAATGAGAGTGTGCTCTTTTCAGAAGAGGGCGGAGCTACGGATGCCCATGCATCAGCATAGTGACAGGTGTAAATTGGCAGTGTGTGTGTTGTGAGTGCTGGTCAGGTGTGCTTTAATGTGAGTGTGGTCTTGATGCTTCTGTCAGTATATGCCGCTCCTCATCTAGAACTCCATCTATAATCCTCTTAGTCTATGCTGACATCATCTTCAGCAGCTCAAACACTCTAATGGCGAATGGACAGACGGCTGCTTCTCACTCAGGGCTGCTGGAGATGCTAATAAGATGGAGAGATGGATAATAATCTTGGTTGGGAGTGTCTGCAGGATGGAGGAGTGTAAAGGAAGAAAGCCTCTCTCTCTCTCTCTCTCTCTCTCTCTCTCTCTGTGGCCTGGTGTTGGTCTGCCACCGGAAATTCCTCTGCCTGGTTAAACCCCTCAGAGATTCCACTTCCTGTGGAGATTCTGCATCTGACCTCACACCGCTTTAACATGTATGTGTGTATCTCCAGCAGCCTCTAATGATGAACATGAACTAATTGTGTTTATTATAATCAGACTTGATGCAGAATCACTGTGATTGACATTCTCCCTTTGTACGTGTCATCAGAGGGGAAGCCCCGCCCACTAGTGCCCATCTCTCCATCTCATTAGCATCTCCAGCAGCCCTGAGTGAGAAGCAGCCGTCTGTCCATTCGCCATTAGAGTGTTTGAGCTGCGGATCATAGATGTGGAGTTCTAGATGAACAGAGACAGCCTGCTGACTATTTTAAAGCTGCAGACCTCCTATTAAATGTTCCATGATTGATGCTTGAGTAATGTTTTCGCTTCATGTTGAGAACGTTATTGAAGACTCGCTGGAAGAACATTTGTTTGTAACTTTGAGAGAATGTTGGCGAACGCTCCTGCAAAGTTCTCAACATTCCTCCAGCGATATTATTCAAACACTGAAGGAGGGAAGGAGAGTGTTCCCGCTCAGCTGACACTGTGAGGGAGTTTTCAGCCGGTCGAGGAGTTTGACCACATTCCCATGGCCACACACACACACACACACACGCATGCACGCACACACACACACACACACACTCACACTTTAGGATTTAATATCAGATCAGGTCTGAGAGAAGGGCCACACACACACACACACACACACACACGCACGCACGCACGCACACACACACACACACACACACACACACACACAGACATACATTATTATATACTGACCTGCACACACAGACACACACATAAAATTCACACACTCATAGAATGACCTACACACACACACACACACACACACACACTCAAGCAAACACATATAGACTCGCACACACACATGCACGCTCGCATGCAGAAACACATGAGCATGTGAACACACACACATACATACATACATTCACACACACGCAAACACACGCAAGCACACACACACACACACACACACAAACACACACACACACACGCAAACACACGCAAACATACACACACACAAACACACACACACACACACACACACGCAAACACACACACACACACACACCACACACACACACACACGCAAACACACACACACGCAAACACACACAAACACACAAACACACACACATATGATATGCGCACACTCATACATTGACACCCTCGCACACACACACACACACACACGCACTATGTTTCTCTCTCTTTCTCCCTTTTTCACAAACACTGTGACATGTACTTACACACACACACACAAGTTGACATGCACAGACACTCTCACTCCCTTTCTCTCACACACACATACACACTCATGCACACACACACACACACACACACACACACACACACACACACACACACACACACACACACACACACACACACACACACACACACATACACACACACACATACACACACACACACACTCTCTCTCTCTCTCTCTCTCTCTCTCACACATCCACACCCACGCTCACACACACATGCGCACCCACACAGTAAGTGGTGCTTCCTCTTCTACACCACTCCTTCACTCTTGTGTGTGTGTGTGTGTGTGTGTGTTTACACTGGACTGAAGCCGTGTCACGCCTGAAATAAGAGGTGTGACGAGTAAAGAGAAGCAGATTGATTACTGCTGACCACAGGAGAGGTGTGTGTGTGTGTGTGTGTGTGTCCAAGTGGATCAAAGGATGACCGGATCTTCATCTGTTATTCATCCAGTGCTTCCTGATTTCCCCTTGTGACATGCCCTTCCAGCTGCAGCCCAGTACTGGGAAACACCCATACACACTCGACCAAAGTAGTTCATCAGTTCCCCTATAGCGCATGTGTTTGGACTGTGGGGGAAGCACCCGGAGGAAACCCACACCAATATGGGGAGAACATGCAAACTCCACACAGAAACACCAACTGAGCCAGCCGAGACTCAAACCAGCGACCTTCTTGCAGTGAGGAGACAGATGACAAAGACATGTTTAATAGTGGAAAACTCAAGTCTAGGAGCGATGTTGTCATGAAATGATCAAGTGTGTGTTCATTATTTGTTCCCGCTGGAGATCTCCAGACGCCGCGCCTGCTTCAATGCAGATTACTGGAAAACCGTCTCGTTTTTCTCTCGGCGTGATTCACGTAAACAGTCTGGAGCCGCAGGAAGCCAATCAGAGCATCAGCTGATGGATCATGTGACTGGAGCATTGTAAACATTCACACAGAGAGTCTTCATCCATCCTCAAAACTGTGCGATTAGAAGAATTGGCTAACGTCTATGCCTATTAAAAAAATCTTTTTTTAGCAGTTCTGATTTGTACGCTGTATAAAATGATCCGTAAATTAGCAGTTTTAGGTATTTTGTGATTAATGTTTTTTTCTGCATTATGGGGTCTTGATTTTTCTTCTAACAGTGGTCAGCACTGTGGCCACACAGAAAAAAGGTCTCTAGTTTGAGTCCCGGCTGGACCAGTTGGCATTTCTGTGTGGAGTTTGCATGTTCTCCCCGTGTTGGTGTGGGTTTCCTCCGGGTGCTCCGGTTTCCCCCACAGTCCAAACACATGTGCTATAGGGGAATTGATCAACTAAACTGGCTCTAGTGTATGTGTGTGTGTCTGTATAAGTGTGTTTCCCTGTAGTGGGTTGCTGTTGGAAAGGCATTTGCTGTGTAAAACATTTGTTGGACTAGTTGTCGGTTCATTCTACTGTGGCGACCCTTTATAAATAAAGAGATAAAGCTGAAGGAAAATGAATGAATGAATGAATATATACACTGCTTGGAATAAGTGTCTGGTGATGCGGTGGCGCAGTAGGTAGTGCTGTTGCTTCACAGCAAGAAGGTCGCTGGTTTGAGCCTCAGCTGGGTTAGTTGGCGTTTCTGTGTGGAGTTTGCATGGTCTTCCAGTGTTTTCGTGGGTTTCCTCCGGGTGCTCCGGTTTCCCCCAGAGTCCAAACACATGCGGTACAGGTGAACTGGGTAGGCTAAATTGTCTGTAGTGAATAAGTGTGTATAGATGTTTCCCAGAGATGGGTTGCAGCTGGAAGGGCATCATGTGTTGGATAGGTTGGTGGTTCATTCCACTGTGGTGACCCCTGATTAATAAAGGGACTAAACCGAAAAGAAAATGAATGAATGAATGAATGAATGGATTAAGTGTTCTACTGCTTACACTAAGACATGTTTTCTTTACTAAAGCATCAGTGAGTCTTGACAGTATCTTCCTGCACTGGCAAATCATTTCCCTGCTGAAAAATCCAGCTTAAACCAGCCTAGGCTGGTTGGCTGGTTTTAGCTGGTCGACCAGGCTGGTTTTAGAGGGGTTTTGGCCACTTCCAGGCTGGTTTCCAGTCATTTCCAGCCTGTTCTTAGCTGGTCAGGCTGGGAGATGACCAGCTAAAACCAGCTTGATCAGCCTAGCCAAGCCTGGAGTCCAGCTAAAACCAGCTATATCCAGCTTAAACCAGGCTGGTCATGCTGGTTTTAGCTGGATTTGGCTGGTCATTTTCCAGCCTGACTAGTTAAGACCAAGCTGGAAATGGCGGGAAACCAGCATGGAAATGGCCAAAACCCCTCTAAAACCAGGCTGGTCAACCAGCTAAAACCAGCCAACCAGCCCAAGCTGGTTTAAGCTGGATTTTTCAGCAGGGATGTCTTGTTTCTAGTCTGTGTCTTCTTAAGTCATTTGTGTATTTAGAAGCCTGATATGAAGGGTTAATAGCATTAAAGCTAGCTTCCTGCTCTTTTCAGCATCAGAGGTTGACATCAGGGCGAGCTGAAGGAAAGCGTCTGGGTGGAGTGAAGAGCAGAACAATCCTTCGCTCCTGCCCAGGAAGAGCAAACCCTTGCTGGGGAACCGGACGCCAGAGCTGATGAGCTTGACCTGCCTCAGGATTCAACACTTCACACCCTCTGAGGCTATGGGCCAAGACTAACACCAATGCAAACATCAATGTTAACAGCAATATTAACAGCAATGCTAATGCTAACATCAACATTAACATCAATGTTAACAACAATGTTAACACCATTACTAACACTAGCATCAACACTAACACCAAAACTAACACTAATGTAAACACTATTGCTAACTCCAGTGCTAACGCTAACATCCACACTAACACCAATTCTAACAGCAACTCTAACACTAACAGTAACAACAATGTTAGCTAACATCAACACTAACACTGATGTTAACAGTAATGCTAACGCTAACATCAGTACTAACACCAATGTTAACAACAATGTTAATGCTAACATCCACACTAACACCAATGCTAACGCTAACATCCACACTAACACCAATGTTAACACCAGTGTTAACAGTAATGCTAACACTAACATCAACACTAACAACAATGTTAACACTATTGCTAATGCTAACATCAACATTAACACCAATGTAAATACTATTGTTAACATCATTGCTAACGTTAACAACCACACTAACACCAATGTTAACACCAATTCTAACACCAATGCTAACACTAACATCCACACTAACACCAATGTTAACACCAACGCTAACAACAATGCTAACACTAACATCCACACTAACACCAATGTTAAAACCAACTCTAACAACAACATTAACACCAATGCTAATGCTAACATAAACACTAACACCAATGTTAACACCAATGCTAACAACAATGCGAACACTAACATCCACACTAACACCAATACTAACACCAATGTAAACACTATTGCTAAAACCAGTGCTAACGCTAACATCCACACTAACACCAACTCTAACACCAACACTAACAACAATGTTAACAACAATGCTAACTTCAATGGTAACGCTAACATCAACAATAACACTAATGTTAACAGTAATGCTAATGCTAACATCAGTACTAACACCAATGTTAACAACAATGTTAACGCTAACATCCACACTAACACCAATGCTAACGCTAACATCCACACTAACACCAATGTTAACACCAGTGTTAACAGTAATGCTAACACTAACATCAACACTAACACCAATGTAAACACTATTGTTAACACCATTGCTAATGCTAACATCCACACTAAGACCAATGTTAACACCGATGCTGACAACAATGCTAACACTAACATCTACATTAACACCAATGTTAACACCAATGCTAACAACAACATTAACACCAATGCTAATGCTAACATCAACACTAACACCAATGTTAACACCAATGCTAACAACGTTAACACTAGCATCCACACTAACACCAATGTTAACACCAACTCAAACAACAACTTTAACACCAATGCTAATGCTAACATCAACACTAACACTAATGTTAACACCAATGCTAAAAACAATGCTAACACTAACATATACATTAACCCCAATGTTAACACCAATGCTTACAACAATGCTAACACCAACATCTACACTAACACCAATGTTAACACCAACTGTAACAGCAACATTAACACCAATGCTAACAATGCTAATGCTAACATCAACACCTACACCAATGTTAACACCAACACTAACACCAATGTGAACACCAATGATAACACTAACATCAACACTAACACTAATGGTAACACCAATGCTAACCCCAACAGCAACGCTAACCGCAACGCTAATGTTAAATCAGTGCATCAAAAGAGAATATTTGGACAAAATCTTAAAACTGGTAGACATTGACTTCCAGATAGTATAGAAGTCCATGGTGACAGGTTTCCAACATTTTTCTAAACGTCTTCTTTTGTGTTCGACAGAAGAACGAAGCTCATTAAGGTTTAAAACAAGGAGTGAATGAGGACAGGATTGACATTTGTTTGGGTGAACTGACCCTTTAATCCAACACACCAGTCTAAACAGACGAGGACTGAAGGGTCTTGCGTGACAGACAAAACACTGCTCTAGTTTTTTTGCTCCAGTTCCAGTCTCAATCACACTCACACGCACACACACATGCACACGCGCACACTGCTGCAGGTGAAAGCAGAGGAAATGAACACAGGCCAGGAATCTGGCGGAGGAATTTCACTTTGTTTTCAAACAACAAGCTAATGTTTCTCATTTCAGGAGTGATCCTCAGAGGACTGATGCGGAGACTGATTAGTAACTCATGCAAGTCTGTTCCTGAGCTAAGAGTTCGCAAAAACAGGGTGCACAACAACTGACGTGTGCTCAAACCCTGTTATGCATAACGCAGATATCAGGCACGCTGTAAAACACATCCAGAAATGAGCAGTCTAATGTGTTTTGTGATTTATGCAACACAATCTCACGGCAGTTCAGAACTTTTTGATTTAGTGGCTAATTCGCATGAATCCGTACGATCTGATTCGTACTATTGAGTACGATTTGCTCATCACCCAATGACGGTAGGGGTTAGGGGTGGGGTTGAGTGCCACGTCTCCTTTTTAAAATCGTACTGAACTAGCCACTAAACTGACAGAACTTTAAATACTTACGTTTCCTCGTGAGATCAGGCTGGATTCATGTTATTTTTCTTCTTATATATTTATGCTTCAGAATTGCATTACGAAGGGCCACACGGTGGCTTACTGGTTAGCACTATGGCCTCACAGCAAGAACGTCGCTGGTTTGAGTCCCGGCTTGGTCAGTTGGTTTTTCTGTGTGGAGTTTGCATGTTCTCTGTTTTGGAAGGGCAGCTTCTATCCATGTCTAGAAAGGGCATGTGCACTGCACAGGTTGAGCCCTATGTGTGCACGTGCCCAGTGGCGTAGCTTAAAATGCGGAGCGCCCCCTGCAGGGATCACTGATGGGGCCCCCTGATGATGGGTGGGTGGGGGGCTCACAAATTGAGGAGCGGGGAAGGGGGGCGGGGTGGAGCGACAACCATAGGCAACAACGCTGGGAAGCCTTCACAAACTGAGGAGTGATCACAAACTGAGGAATGGGAAAGGGGGGCGGGGTGAAGGGACGACGCGGGGAAGCCTTCACGAACTGAAGAGCGATCACAAACCAAAAGCGGCGAGAGCGTCAGTAGCCAGAAGTCATTCATTTCCATGAGAACAGGCGGCGAGAAACAACGCGGCGCGTCTTCTCCGGTGTGAGCGTCGAGGAGAGTTGAAATCAAGTCAACTTTATGGTATGAGCTATGACGCGGTTCGGCGGCAAGCAATCAGAATGAAGTAGTCCACGGCTTGAGAGGTGTTCAGAGAACACAGACCTGTGAACTTGGGTTCCGACCACAGCTGTTCCCAAGAGTTTGATTATTGCGGTTGCCGGATTTTCAATTATTTTAAATCGCGACGACCCGGGGCTCCCTAATCACACGGGGCCCCCCCACGATGCGTGCCCTGTGGGCCCGTCCGCTAGGCCACTGCACGTGCCCGGAGCAAACCAACACATATCAGTGATTCAGCATCTATATTTAGTCATGTTAAAGAGCTTTAATATGTGTTCATTAGATTATAAAGCTCAGCATTGTGCTGGAGTGCAGTGAGTGCTCTATTCTGTACTCTGAATGGCTGTGTTTACACTTCTGTCCTGTTTCATCTGCTGTAAACAGCCAAACTGCTCATCACTGCGTATCTCATCATGTGTTGTTACGACACAGGGTTACAATGTGACCTGCTCACCTGATGTTCACACTCGTAATATTAATATTATTCGCTAATTAATAACCTCATGTGGAACTCTGAATCTGCATCTCATTTCAGAGTCTGCTACTGTCCACCAGAGGTCACATTTCAGTCACGAACACATGTTTTGAGAGCCTTCCTGACTGAATGAATTAATGAAATACGCTGTTTTCCACCATCTGGCAACCCGGCTGCTGAAATACAATAGGCTGAACTGGCATTGGGCGGGTTAAAATAACCAAAACAAAGACAACCTTCCGGCACGTAATGCACATGCAGAATATCTGACTTCAGCATTGTGTTTCAGATAAACTGGAATGTTCACTGAGCATGTTTCTAAATATTTGCTCACATGTGATGCTGTTTTTATGCTTTAGAAAAGTCAAACACTCATGCAGCCCCCTTAACAGATATTTTTTACAGTTTTACTATTAGGGATGCATAATAAGATCATACTTCATAACTACTGAACAGTTCATGTCTAAATAGTTATGAGCCAGTCGTAAATAGCATAAATTGTGACATAATCTAAAGTGTTAATATCTGTTGCAAAGGCTCATTTGTGAGGAGACTTTTACGCCCCATTCACACGGGGCGTCAGCATCAATGCTTCCCATTCACTTTGAATGGGTGATGTCAGGCGTTGCCGAACTGCATTGTGGATTCATCGGCGCCGCTTCAGAGGCGTTGCTCGCAGCAGAAGTTGGGACTAGCTTAACTTTTCAAGCGCCGATGGAAGCGTCAGCCAATCAGACTGCTGTATGCAAATACACCAGCTAGACCAGGGGTGTCAAACTCAATTCCTGGAGGGCCGAAGCCCTGCACAGTTTAGTTCCAACCCTGCTCCAACACACTTACCTGTAGGTTTCAAACAAGCCTGAAGGACTCAATTAGTTTGATCAGGTGTGTTTAATTAGGGTTGGAACTAAACTGTGCAGAGCTGCGGCCCTCCAGGAACTGAGTTTGACACCTGTGAGCTAGACAGTGGCCTATTGCTGACTGAATTTCATTGGCTGACGCTGCTATGACAATCACTTCAGCCCCAACTTCAGACACGCCTTCAGTCAAGCGTTGACGCTGAAGCTCCGTGTGAATGGGGCGTTATTCTGGCATCGCAGCAATGTTATCCACCATTGCGGTCCTAAGAGTCGATTAACCGCTTTCTGCTGCTCACTTACTGCCTGTTGAAGCTGATCAAGGACATCTAATCCTGTCGATGTTAGTCATTTGCTGCAGATGTTTATTGGAGGTGTTAGTTACCTGACTCCTCATCCTTTAATAATGTCTGTGCTCTGACCGGCACCCAGAGAAGTTCACTCATCTGATAAAATCAGTGCAAACCTTTAAAACACTATCATTCTCTGCTGTAGGGAAGTGCACAGTATATTGAAGTCAGAATTATTCACCCCCCCTTTGATTTTTTAAAATTCTTTATTAAATATTTCCCAAATGATGTTAAACAGAGCAAGGATTTTTTTCACAGTATGTCTGATAATATTTTTTCTTCTGGAGAAAGTCTTATTTGTTTTATTTCGACTAGAATAAAAGCAGTTATTAATTTTTTTAACACTATTTTAAGCTCAATATTATTAGCCCCTTTAAGCAATTTTTTTTTCAATCTTCTCCAGAACAAGCCATCTCTATACTATACTTGCCTAATCACCCTAACCTGCTTAGTTAACCTAATTACCCTGGTTAAGCCTTTAAATGTCACTTTAAGCTGAACACTAGTGTCTTGAAGAATATCTAGTCTAATATTATTTACTGTCATCATGGCAAAGATAAACTAAATCAGTTATTGGAGATGAGTTATTAACACTGTTATGACTAGAAATGTGTTGAAATATCTTCTCTCCGTTAAAGTCTAATAATTCAGCGGGTCTAATAATTCTGACTTTAACGGTATATAAAGCTGAATAGACAGGTTCGAGCAAACGGTGGGCTCCTTTCTGGATGTTGTGTAGGGGTGTACATGAGATG
>NC_133176.1:1055000-1082500 GCF_049306965.1 Danio rerio
AGCAACAGGAGCCACATAGACTGACAGAAGCATCAAGAGCACACTCACACAAGAGTGCACACCTGACCAGCACTCACCTTTATAATGTCATGTGGATGACACCAGTATTACATGAGATAGTAACCTATGAGAATGTTGTCCATGTGCTCATTTTTCAAAATGTCTTTTAAAGGGCCATGAAACCCCCTCGTTTCAGCAGGGTGTTTTCACACCTCTTCTTTGGAAAAAGTCAGAAAAGTGGGGGTGTCCAGCTCTGTTTAGGGGGGAGTGTCGGAGAAACTAAAGTGGGAGGGTGTGGGAGTGTCTATTTGGGCACGCGCGAGTTTCAGTCAAAATACACAGGAGAAAGGGATGGTGTTTAACCTACATGGACATCTGTAGTCGAATTATTTGCCAAATTATTAAATGTTGGACTTTAACTGCAGTTTGGCTCTTTCATTCAGGGAATTCATTCATGCCCCTCGCGACAAATGAGATATTTGATTCGAAGGTCTGCTCTATGCGTGTATTTTTCATGCAATGTTTGATACCGCACGGCGAATGAGAGAAAAAAAACTCAGCATTTCCCGGAAACTTAGATGCACACGGCAGGTAGCGTCCGAAAGCCGCGTGTGTTATTCCGGTCACAAAATGCGGTGCTAACATGTTTGCACTCAATGCAATAGTTAACTTATTTGATACGAACAAACTGAATATACAAAGAGCACTGGTCACTCACTTACCAAATCTGTAGAGACAGGACAATCACCAGCAACTAGAGCCGCGTCTTTATGAAGAGAAGACTACATCCGGAATCCGGATTTTAGCGTTTGCAGATGAGAACAGCTCTCAGGTAAACAATAATCCTCCTTAGACACGTAAATTATTGTTGTTGAGCGTCGCGTACACTGTAATCCACACGTGATCCAGATGAGCTCTCACAGGGAGAAAATGAAAACGAAACTTAATGGCAGCAAACTGTAAAAGCAACACTTCACGCTTGTTTTGCCAACACAACGTGGCGTCTCTGTGGTGTAAAGACGGTGACACTAATGAATATTAATGAAGTTGCACAATAGAGCGCGCTGATTGGTTTGAACCAACCCTTACTCATGCATTAATGCATCACACTGTAAGACGTAATAAGGCACACTCTGGCACAGACGCCCAGTCTGCACGCTGGAATACAACGCTATTATGTCATGACCGTGACGCAGCTTCAAAAATTCGTTTCAAACAGGAAGTACGAATTTGCTTGAAATAACGCAAAAACAACCAATTTACACTTTTTAGTGAAATATAGGTGTCCTAATAGTGTTTTTAGCAGTGTGGGACACATATACGACTGTCAACAGCTCAAAAAATGTGTTTTGGTGTTTCGTGACCCTTTAAAGAAAGTAAAACTGCAAAGTTTCTTGTGAGAAAATACAGTTTATGCGGTATAAAACCAATGGAAGCGTAGCCCTATTTACATTTCTGGAGATCATGAATTATGTAGCCAGGGGTATGAATGGCTGCATTTCGTCCTTAAAACAAACGCTATGGGGTGGTATGATGATCCTTTTTCACTTCCAGCTGACTGCTTACCTCCATGTTGCCTGCTTCTCTGCTGTTACCAGTTTGTCCAGTAGCTCGCTGCATGTCAATGGACTTAAGATGCAGAGAGGAGTTGACCACAACCACGGGGTTCGAGTCCGGTCAAGAACGGTTTCAGAAAGCAGGTTAAACAAAATAACAAAGTCAGAATGTGGTAAAATCTGAAAATGTGATTAAAATCAGGCGAGGGCTTTGCTTTTTCTAGATTGCTTTTCAAAACACTGCGGTTGGGTTTGGGGAAGGGCGTGGGCGGGTCAATCAGAGCTTTTCAAAATACTATTGGTTGGGTTTAGGAAGGGGGGAGGGTGAGGGGAGTGGAAGGTTGGTCAGTCAGTCAGTGGACAGCGGTCTCTAGTGGATTTATGTGAGAACAATAGATGTAAATGGCACGTGCAAAAAATATTTGAGATTTGAAAAAGCGTACACAGCGACCTCTGGTGGATTCTCGAAAACAAAAAAGTGCAACAAAAAACGATATCTCCAGGGACGTATTTTGCTCTCTCCGTAAATGTATACAGGGGTACATTTTCAGAATAAGGCTGGGCTGGTTTACCTTTGTATGGACGGCTTTCCCGCTGTTACTAGTTTGTCCAGTAGCTTGCTACGTACGCCAGCGGACTTGAGATGCAGAGAGGAGTTGACCACAACGATGGGATTTAAATCTGTTGAAGAACGGTTTTCAGAAAGCAGTTAAGACAAAAACAGAAGCCAAAAATAAAACAAACAAGTAAATAACAGAGTGAGAATGTGGTCAAATCTAAAAACGTCACAAGAGAAATTTGAGATCAGTAAAAGCTTACACAGCGGCCTCTGGTGGACTCATGAAAACAAAAACTGCAAATAAAAATTAAAATGCAAAAAAAAAAAAAAAAAAACGAATCTCCTGGGACGTATTTTGCTCTCTACATAAATGTATACAGGGGTACATTTTCAGAATGAATCTGGGTTGGCTTACCTCTGTATGGACGGCTTTCCCGCTGTTACCAGTTTGTCCAGTAGCTCGCTACATATGTCAGCGGACTTGAGATGCAGAGAGGAGTTGACCACAACAATAGGGTTTAAATCTGTTGAAGAACAATTCCAGAAAGCATTTAAGACAAAAACAGAAGCCAAAAATAAAATAACCAAGTAAATAACAGAGTGAGAATGTGGTCAAATCTGAAAACGCCACGAGAGAAATTTGGGATCAGTAAAAGTGTACACAGCAACCTCTGGTGGACTCACGAAATCAAAAACTGCAAAAAATGTAGCTCCTGGGATTTGGCGCTCTCCAGAAATGTGTACGGGAGTACGTTTTCAGAATGACTCTGGGTTGCAAAAACATGTATGTGTGTACATATAAGTGTGTACATATGTGTGTGTGTGCACTGGAGGAGGTCTGTGATTCGTAACTTTGATGTGTTTTATGAGGCAGTGGTTCAGCCTGATGAACAGAGTTATGAAAACTAAACGAGACGGTCCTGGGAAACTGCAGAGGAAAACCATGCTGTGCTTTAACACACGCTCATGTGAACATGCGTGTGTGTGTGTGTGTGTGTGTGTGTGTGTGTGTCCAGGTGTTCCTATATATAACAGGTGGTCACACACTTAATGGAGCCCAAATCATTGGCAGGAACTCAGTCTGTTTACTCTCTGAAGTCATGTTTCTTACTCTGAATGATTCACAGTGACTTCATACGGAAGAAAAACACCATTCAGAATCTTTCAACAACATCAAATCACGTTTCTGTTGATGTCAACAATACTGAGGAATCAATCAAATTAGTCAAAGACAACGTCAAGTGCTTTTCTGAGTGTCTTCTCTGCTTGTTATGGTTGCTTCAATTTAATACAGAAATGCACACACACACACACACACACACACACGCACACAGTGGCACAACAAGGGGGTATGCAGTAGATGCGGCGCATAGGGGCGCCACACATGGGGGGGCGCCGTTGTGCCAAAACTATTTTTAAAATTATCCTTATTAAAAGTTTCAAATAATAAAAATAAATAAATATGTTTTGTTAAAAAACATTATTTTGCATTTTAAACGAATATAATATTGTTATTGTTTAATTCAAAATCATTTAACACAATAACATGCAGTCCCACAGCCGAAAGTGTTCATGTAGATGTAACTGTTTAGAATTGTTTTTATTTTTATCAAAATAAACTGTCAAATCATACATAATGTCAAAAGTTGTAAGATTAATCTGAAAATTTGACTTCATTTATTATTAATTAATTAATATAAAATAAGAGGGATCACACAAAATTTGAACCCGCATACCCCTCAGTAAATGTGTAGTTGCGCCCCTGCACGCACACACACACACACACACCTGCAGAAATCCTTCATCTCTGACCTCCGTCTCTCCAACCGCTGGCCCATATGTGAACGTTTGGAGGTTTTTCTGTGGTGAAGCTGCTTCTCCTTCTTCTTCTTCTTGTGTTCTCTGGTTCACTGAGGACAGATCCACGTCCCGCTGAACTCTTCACTCCGCTGGCGCTGCACATTCTCACTCAATCTGGAAAGCAAAACACTGCTTCGCTTCGGTTTCGCCGGTATTTAGCTGAAGAAACGAGAAGAGCAGACAAAAGAAATGTGGATAGCAATATGCACATGAAGACAGGCTAATTCAATGCATCTGCTGATTTACTGTTATTGTTACCAGTATCATTATCTGCATCACTATCATTATTGTTGGTATTGGTAAAATAACATAATTGTTATTGTTTGGTATCAATATCTTTATTGGTAACAGTATCATTATTGGTTTCAGTATTGTAAATAGTAACAGTATATTTATTGGTATACGTATTGTTATCGGTAACAATATTTTTATTGGTATCAGTATCATTATTGGTAACATTATCTTCATTGGTATCAGTATCGTTATCTGTAACTGTATCATTATTGACATAAGTATTGTTATCGGTATCAGTTGTGTTATTGAAATCAGTATCAATATCAGTAATAGTATCGTTATTGGTATTAAATTATTAAATTATTATTATTGGTATAAGTATTGTTATCGGTATCAGTGTCATCATTGGTAACAGTATCTTTATTGTTTGGTATCAGTATCGTTATCTTTAACAGTATCGTTATTGTTTGGTATAAGTATTCTTATCTATAACAGTATTGTTATTGGTAAAGGTAATATTATTATTTGGTATCATTATTGTTATCGGTATCAGCATTATTATCGGTATCAGTTTTGTTATTGATAACAGTATTGGTATCGATGTCAGGATTACTAATGCATTAATAAAATCAATAGTTAATTATTTGTTAATGAACTGAGTTAACAAGAACTAAATATCATTATCAGTATCGTTATTGGTATCAGTATCGTTATTGGTATCAGTATCATTGTTGTTTGGTGTCAGTATTGTTATCGGTATACAGTATTGTTATTGTTTGAAATCATTATTGTTATCGGTATCAGTATCGTTATCGGTAAAAGTATAATTTTTGCCTGGTATCAGTATCATTATTGGTATCAGTATCATTATCGGTAAAAGTATCATTTTTGTTTGGTATCAGTATTGTTATCGGTATCAGTATCGTTATCGGTAAAAGTATCATTTTTGTCTGGTATCAGTATTGTTATCGGTATCAGTATCGTTATCGGTAAAAGTATCATTTTTGTCTGGTATCAGTATTGTTATCGGTATCAGTATCGTTATCGGTAAAAGTATCATTTTTGTCTGGTATCAGTATTGTTATCGGTATCAGTATCGTTATCGGTAAAAGTATCATTTTTGTCTGGTATCAGTATTGTTTTCGGTATCAGTATCGTTATCGGTAAAAGTATCATTTTTGTCTGGTATCCGTATTGTTATCGGTATTAGTATCGTTATCGGTATCAGTTACGTTATTGTTAAAAGCATTGTTATTGTTTGGTATCAGTATCGCTATCGGTATGTTTATTGTTTTTGGCAAAAGTATTGTTATTCTTTGTTGTTGGTAACAGTATTGTTATTAATATCTGTATCAGTTTCGTTATCAGTCTCTGCATAGATAATGGTATTGTTAAAAGTATCAGTCTCGGTATAACTAATGCATGTACTAATGCAATATTATAATCCATTGCTGATTAGTAAATACTGAACTTGTTAGAAAAAAACTAAAAATGAAGTAGAATTAAATACTGTAATAAATGCATTGTTCGTGTCAGTAAAAACATCTTCATGTTATTATAAAGCATGACCGTATTATTCTACACTACACTCATAGCAGGTCAGTTTGAAGCAGGAGGATACTGGTGAAGGAAAACTCCCTCAGATGTGTTTTCTAAATGCCACTTGTTTGGCAGTTTCTTCAACGTTCCATCTTGAAAACAGCACAAAAGTTCAGGAGGTGTGTGTGTGCCATTCCTGCAACGCTTGTTCTTCTGCTGCGTTCAGCTATGTGAAATTAGCGAGTTCATGACCTGCAGCTGCACACAGGTTAATGCTGTTAATGGCTGGAAAACATGAGTGATTCTGCAGCGACACCAGCCAGTCTTTTCTCAAAGTCTCCACATTATGTGCAGCGATGCGTTCATGCTAAAGGTTATAATGAAATGTGTGATCCAGGGTTTATTTCTGCGGACAGATCCTCGCTGGCAGCACAAGTGAGCGCGGGCGATCAAAGACGCTGTTATTTAAAGCTTCAGACTTCACTCTCCTGGACGCAGGTTCAAGGGCTCCAGCGTTTATAATGGTGTTAACAAATAAACCAGTGGCCGAAACCTAAACCAGCCTCGTCCTAGATGGCACAAAGCACTGAGGGTAAAGCCACTAGCTTTGGCCATGGGTAAATGCTCCTCTGTGTTAAGAATTTTCCTTTAGAGTAACACAGGCCGATCTCTTCTTCTCTGATGGCAAACACTTGCGAATAACACGACCGTGGACTTTCCAGAGGGACAGACGGCGTGTAAAGCGGCGAAACGAACAAATAATAAAGGAACAAACTGCTTTTGTCTTGATTGTAGTCAAAAGAAAATGGATACCAAATGTGAGTTGTCCTGGTTTTTCCTCTGAGATGCTCTGGTGAGTCCTGCAATCACGAGACTATCAAATATTTGAGGTGAAACTGGAAAGTTTTGAAGATTTATATTTCCTGAACGTTTATCCCGCAAGCTACAAAGAAGAGCGTCTGCAAGATGAATGTTTTAGTTCCTCCTTGAAAACAAGAATAAAATATGAAACAAATGTGAATGTAAATTAAAGGTTGTGCTGTTTACTGAGACATCTCAAACTTTACACTTTTATTATTATTGTCTATATTCTGATTACACACACCAAACTCTTTCGTTCATTCATTCATTCACTTTCCTTCGGCTTAGTCCCTTTATTCATCAGGCATCACCACAACTAAATGAACTCAGCAGCATTTGTTTTACACAGTGAATGCCCTTCCAGCTGCAACATAGTATTGGGAAACCCCCATATACTCTCACATTCACAAACACTCTCATACACATCGGCCAATTTAGTTCATCAATTCCCCTACAGCGCATTAATAATGCATTAGTAATACCAATACTGATACATTTAACAATACTAATTGGTGATATCAATGCAGATACCACTAATGATACTAATACAGATACTGATACCGATACTAATACCAATTATTATACTGTTATTGATACAGATAATGATACTGACACCAAACAACGACTATACTGTTCCCAATAACAATACTCTTACTGATAACAATACTGATACAATTGACAATACTGATACCAAACAATAACTATTTTGTTACTCATAATGATACAAATAGCAATACTGATACCAAACAATAACATTACTGATACGATAAAAATACTGATACCAAACAATGACAATACTTTTACCGATAACGCTACTAATATGATAACAATACTGATACCAAACACAGACAATGAGGTTACCGATAACGATACTGATATGATAACAAGACTCATACCAAACAACGACTATACAGTTACCGATAACGATGTGATAACAATACTGATACTAAACAATGACAATACAGTTACCAATAGCAATACCGATATCGATATAATAACAATACTGATATCAAACAACGACAATACGGTTACCCATAACAATACTGAAACCAAACAATGACAATACGGTTACTGATAACTATACCGATACCGATATGATAACAATACTGAAACCGAACAACAACAATACAGTTACAGATACCGATATGATAACAATACTGATACCAAACAACAACAATGTATTACCGATAATGATACCGATATGATTACAATACTCATACCAAACAATGACAATACGGTTACCGATAATGATATGATAAAAATACTGATACCAAACAAGAACAATACGGTTACCGATACCGATACCGACACTGATATGATAATACTGATACCAAACATTGGCAATACTGCTACCAATAATGATACTTATACCAAACAACAACAATACTCTTACTGTTAACAATACCGATACCATTAATGATACTGTTAGCGATAGTGATGTTGTTGTGTCACTCTCACACTACAGCCAATTTAGTTCATCAATTCCCCTATAGCGCATGTGTTTGGACTGAGGGGGAAACCGGAGCACCCGGAGGAAACTCCAACTGAACCAGCTGGGACTCTAACTGTGAGGTAACCGTGCTAACCTCTGAGCCTTACACACCAAACATTACACTTTTATTCTCCCTATTTTCTGATTATACACACCAAACTGTACTCTCTTATTTTTATAATCTGATCACACACACATCAAACTTTACAGCGTTATCCTTATCCGTATTCTCAACAAGATTGTAGTACAACACCAGTCATAAACAGGGGAAAGGTGTAGTGGTAAATGTTCAACAAGTCTTGTCCAGCTCACATTGTGTCTGATGGTGGTCCACTGAAGGAAGTGAGTGTGTGAAGTGTTTAGAGGACGATCAGCTGACCGTCACATTTATTCAGCAAATCTGCTCTGCATGTTTGAGAATGTGAAGCTCATGAGGTCGGTGTTATGTAATACATTCACACACATGGGTTTTCATGCTTTATGGGCTCTCTCCATACCCATACCATACGCATTCTCTCCGTGTTGGTGTGGGTTTCCTCCGGGTGCTCCGGTCTCCACCACAGCCCAAACACATGCACTATAGGGGAATTGATCAACTAAATTGGTCATAATGTGTGTGTGTGTGTGTGTGTGTGTGTGTGTGAATGAGTGTTTATAGTTGTTTGAAGGGCATCCACTGTGTAAAACATGTGCTGGATTAATCGGCGGTTCATTCCACTGTGGTGACCCCTGATAAATAGGGGGCCAAGTTGTAGGAAAATGTATGAATATAATTTTTGAGCAGTTTACCTTATGGAAACCAAAAAACAAACACTAGTTTATAAAATACTGGTATTGCTATATTTGTGGGGACATTTGGTGCCCACAACATGATGAATACCAAAAACACACACATGTGCATACTAAGACACAAAGACACACACAATAGAATGGACAAGATGCACACACGCATACACACGTACACTCATTTCCATTGCCTCAGCCGCTGCTTCTGCTGAAGGAAAGTTGGAAATGAATGTTTCCCTTCTCATGTACTTCTGATGCTGAGATGTTCTTGTGTGTGTCGTGACGTGAAATGTGGAGCAAATGGAGAAAGGAATCTCTAAAAACTGAGAGCTTCCCATGAAAGAGCAGCATTTATTTTCCTCTGTGTAACATGAACACACTGCTCTCCAGTCTCTGTGGTTTTGTTGTTTGTGTCTCGTTTTGCTTATTTAGTCTCTTGTGTGTGTGTGTGTGTGTGTGTGTGACATCAGGACACAACTGTGTTTAATGTCATCATTACACAGGTATTAAGAGAAGGTACATTATGGGGACATTGCTGATGTCCTCATTCCACAAAAGTTTATAAACCTATATTTATGTTTATAAATATAGAAAGTAATGAGTGTATGGGTGTTTCTCAATGATGGGTTGCAACTGGAAGGGCATCCGCTGCATAGAACATATGACCCCTGATTAATAAAGGGACTAAGCCGAAAAAAAAGAATGAAATACAGAAAATACAGTGTAAAAACAATGGAAACTCATAGAATGTCCAGATAATTCACGAAAACAAACCGGTGTGTGTGAGAATGCGAGAGAGTGTGCATGTCTTAGAATGCAAAGGTGTGTGCTTCATGTATTCATCACTTTGTGGGCACCAAATGTCCCCACAAGTATAGCAATACCAGTGTTTTTTGAAGTTGTGTGTTCATATAGACGTATTTGTTTTTTTTTTAATGTGAAAAAGCTGATTTTTTCCTGTGAGGGTTGGGTTTAGGGGTATTATTGGGAGAAGAGGATGCAATAAACTGTACAGAATAAAAATGTACATGAAGCAAAGACACACCAAGTGTGTGTGAGTGTGTGTGATAGAGATTGTGTGTTGAAGTTGTTAAAGTGTTTAAAGTTCATTCATTCATTTACTTTTCAGCTTAGTACCTTTTAATCTGGAGTCGCCACAGCGGAATGAACCGCCAACTTATCCAGCATTTGTTTTACACAGCGGATGTTCTTCCAGCCGCAACCCATCACTGGGAAACACACACACTCATCTAGACACTTATACTCGACGGTCAATTTTAGCATACCCAAAGTCTTTGGACTTGTTGGGGAAGTGTTTGAAGTTGCCTATAATAATAGAATACAATACAACAGTTGTGTGTATGTGTTTGTGTGCGCGCGCTTGTTCGTGGGCCTGGTATTCACTACAATATGAGGACCAAAATGTCCCCACAAGTAAAGTAACACTGGCCACTCCTGACCTTATGGGGACATTTTTTGATCCTTATAAATAAAAGGTCTCATAAATCATACAGAATTAAGTAGTTTAAAAATATATAATTGCAGATTGGTTGTTGAGAGTCAGCCACCCCTAAACCCAACGCTCAGAGGAAACAATCTGCCATTAAATATTTACAAAATACTTCATTCTGTCTGATTTATGAGCTGTTTTCACAAAAAAGCAACACACATTAAAAATTTACTGGTGTTGCTATACATGTGGGGACATCTTGTCCTTAATACAACACACACACACACACACACACACACACACACACACACACACACACACACACACACACACACACGCACACACACACACGCACACACAGACAAGGAGATGAGGACTTATATCAATGAAAAGAGCACATAAAACATGAAATTGCGTGTGTGTGTGTGTGTGTGTTGAAGTGTTTGAAGTTGTATATAGTTATAGAATACAACACAACAGTTGTGTGTATGTGTGTGTGTTTGTGGTCCTGGTATTGACTGCAATATGAGGACCAACATGTCTCAAGTATTGTAATACCAGCCACTCCTGACCTTATGGGGACATTTTTGGATCCCCATAAATTAAACGACTCATAAATCAGACAGAATGAAGTAGTTTAATAATACATAAATGCAGATTGTTTCCTCTGGGAGTCTGGTTTAGGGGTAGCTGACTCTCAGAGGAAACAATCTGCAATTTAATATTTCCAAAAAACTACATTCTGTGTGATTTATGAGCCGTTTTCCTCATGCGGGACCAAGAAAAGTAACACAAAAGATCAAAATGTACTGGTATTGCTATACTTGTGGGGACATTTGGTTATTAGGAGTACAAGACACACACACTCACACACACATTGGGGGAAAGGACAGAACATACAGAATAAAGCACTGAATAAAATAATTATCTATGAAAAGAGCATGAGACATGAAAACTAGTGTGTGTGTGTGTGTGTGTGTGTGTGTGTCTGTGTGTGTCTGTGTGTGTCTGTGTGTGTGTGTGTTTTCCAGCAGCAGGATGAGGTCTGGAACCCTTTAACCTCTGTGTGTCCTTCATCTGCTTGCTGTCGTTCAGGAAGAGGGAAGTGCCGTCGACTGATTGTTCGGAGTTTATAGGGACTTGTGAGAAAAGTCAGAGTGAAAAAAGAGCAATTCACACACACTTGTTCCTGCGGCCCGGCCCTCGTCTGCACAACACTTACAAGAGAACGTGGGAAAAGAGGAGGGGGCGACACACTCGTATTCCACACCGCTGTTAACAACACTACACACACACACACACACACACACACACACACACACACACACACACACACACACACAAGTGAGCCAAGACAGTAAAAGAGCTACAGGGTTACACTAGTAATACATAATACAGAGACACGAAGTTTAAACAGTTCAGCTCAGGCACAGTCATGTGTCAACAGGAGGAAAACCTGCAACAGAACCGGAGAATTCTTTCATTTTCCTTCAGCTTAGTCCCTTTATTCATCAGGGGTTGCCACAGCGGAATGAACCGCCAACTATTCCAGCATATGTTTTATGCAGCAGATGCCCTTCCAGCTGCAACCCAGTACTGGGAAACACCCATACACACTCATACACTACAGCCAATGTAGTCCATCAATTCCCCTTTAGCACATGTGTTTGGACTACGTAATCTCACGGCAATTCGTAACATGAAACGCCAACAAAGCCAGTTGGGACTTGAACCAGCGACCTTCTTGCTGCGAGGCCACAGTGCTAACCATTGAGCCACCGTGTCCCCAGCAATGTAGTTTTGTTTATAAATCATTAAATATTCATGTGGGCGTGTGAAACATTTAAAGTATTTTCTAGTGTGTTTGTACGAGAATGTGTTGCTGTCTGCAGCTGTCAGTCATGTAGGCAGATCTCTGAACACACACACACACACGCACACACACACACACACACACACACACACACACACACACACACACACACACACACACACTCAGACGCTCAGACACTGGAGGAGGTACAGTAATGGATACCAGCAGCTAATGGCGGGAAGCGTCCAGCGTGTTTGCGTGTAACTGAACTCTAATAGTGCGCTTTCCCAGCGGGACGAAGCCAAGAGCAGCAGGTGCAGAATCACAAGAACACTGCAGGAGGAGCGCTCGTGTCATTCCTCTGCTCTGGAGCTGATGAAGAAACACAAACATGAAGGACAGAACCAGCAGATGCTGAGCGGAGACTCCAGAGCGGCACGAGAGAGAGAGAGAGAGAGAGAGAGAGAGAGAGAGAGAGAGAGAGCTTCTGCTGTTGTGTTGGTTACCTTGGCAAAACATGCTTTCAGATCTTTACTGTTCTATCAATCCTCACACTTATACATTTCTCCATCCTTCCATCCATCCATCCATCCCTCCATCACTTTCTCCACCCACCCATCCATCCATTTCTCCATCCATCTCTCCACCTACCCATTTATCCATCCATCCATCCATCCCTGCCTCCATCCATCCATCTCTCCATCAATTTCTCCATCCATCCACCCATCCATTTTCCATTCACCCATACTTCCACCCATCCCACCATTTTCCGTTCAACCCTACAACCATTTAACCATCCATCCATCCATCCATCCATCCCTCTATCAGTTTCTCCATCCCTCCATCCATCCATCCATCCCTCTATCAATTTTTCCATCTATCCATCCACTCATCCATTTTCCATTCAACTCTACTTCTACCCATCAACCCATTTTCCGTTCAACCCTACAACCATTTAACCATCCATCCATCCCTCTCTGTTTCTCCAGCCATCCATCCATCCATCCATCCATCCATCCATCCATCCCTCTCTCAGTTTCTCCATCCATCCATCCATCCATCCATCCAACTCTCCATCAATTTTTTCCATCCATCCACCCATCCACCCATTTTCAGTTCAACCCTACATCCATTTACCCATCCATCCATCCATTTATCCATCCATCCATCCCTCTCTCAGTTCCTCCATCCATTCATCCATCCATCCATCCATCCCTCCATCAATTTTTCCATCCATCCATTCATCCACCCATCTATTTTCCATTTAACTCTACTTCCACCCATCCACCCACTTTCAATTCAACCCTACATCCATTTAACCATCCATCCATCCATCCCTCTCTCAGTTTCTCCATCCATTCATCCATCCATCCATCCATCCATCCATCCATCCCTCTCTCAGTTTCTCCATCCATCCATCCATCCATCCATCCATCCATCCATCCATCCATCCATCCATCCATTTCTCCATCCAACTATTTCTCCATCCACCTCTCTATCAATTTCCCCACCCGTTCATCCATCTATTCATCCACACATACATGTCCACAAATCCATTTTCCATCCATACATTTATCCATCCATCCATCCATCCATCCATCCATCCATCCATCCATCCATCCACCAGTTTTTCCACCCAGCCAGCCAGCCAGCCATCCATTTTCCATTCAACCCTACATCCATCTATTCATCCATCCATTTCTCCATCCATCTATTTCTCCATCGATTTCCCCACCCACTCATTCATCTATATATCCACCCATCCATGTCCACAAATCCATTTCTCTATTTATTTATCCATCCATCCATATCCATTTTTCCATTTATCCCCTCAATTTCTCCATTTCTCCATCCATCCATCCATCCATCCATCCATCCATCCATCCATCCATCCACCCACCCACAAACTCACCCATTCATCCATCCATCCATCCATCCATCCATCCATCCATCCATCCATCCATCCATCCATCCATCCATCCATCCATCCATCCATCCACCCACCCACCCACAAACCCACCCACTCACCCATTCATTCATCCATCCATCCATCCATCCATCCATCCACCCACAAACCCACCCACCCATTCATCCATCCATTCATCCATCCATCCATCCATCCATCCATCCACCCACAAACCCACCCACCCACCCATACATCTATCCATCCATCCATCCATCCGTCCAGTAACCCATCATCTGACCACTCCATCAGTGCATCCAGCACAGTATTTGAAGTATTCAGGCTAAACAAAGTTTACACAAACTTCAGACTCCGCCGGCGCTCTTCAGCAGTCAAAACACATTTTCTAAACTTGTTTTGCACATTCAGGGCAGCTTCATCAGCTCAGTATCACCCTCTGTTTGTTTCTCTCCAGCACACTGTTTGCGACACCTTCTTCTCTTTCTTGTAATGGAAAAGCGAGTGCGTATGGTTTGGTTTTGGAAGCGCTGGAATGCAGGATTCCTGAGCCGTCATGTGAAAACAGTTTGACAGGACGGCTAAAATATTCCATCAGCCTGACCACAATGTTTTACAAAGATCACGGCACTTCTGAATCTGATTTAAATCTGTCGAGGAGATTCAGCCAAAGCTAGAAAACCACAAATTCACTGTTAAACTGGAAGAAATATCAACTTCTGAAGACATCAGACGAGTAATAAGCTGAGGTTAAACCTGGAGATCTCCGAATACAGCAGTGTAAAACAGCAGGATGTGCCACAAACAAAAGAAGAAAAGAGCCTTTAAATGCAAAATATATAAAAGGCATTGCAAACAGTAATATCCTCCTTTAACAGGTCTGTATACAAATAAAAACACAAATAAAAACATTCATAAGAACTGATTTCACTGTTTCAATATTGGTTTTGGGTAACACTTAACAATAAGGCTGTATTAATCATTGTTGGTTGTATTTACTAACAATAAAATGCATAATGGTAATAAGTTTTTGAGTAGTTTATGTTAACTCTGTGCATTAACTAATATTAACAAGCATACATTATTAATGCATTAATAAATAATTAATAATAATTCTTGACTGCATGGGAAATGAGGTGAACTACTACTACTACTAATAATACATTTTATTTATAATGCGCTTTTCCCACTCCCAAAGCGCTAACAAGCATAGAAGGCAAACAATGCAGAACAGTAAAAACGGTCAGAAAATAAAATAGAATAAAAACACGCAATAAAATATGAATGATTCAATACAATTGCATGATAAATAATCAACCTAAGTTAAAAGTAATGGTAAAAAGGTGAGTCTTAAGAAGCTTCTTAAAACAATCCAGAGAAACAGCATTCCTGATGCTGGCGGGCAGGCCATTCCACAGCTTAGACGAACTGTACAAAAAAGCACGACCACCCATAGTCTTCAGTCTACAGCGCGGCTGATGCAGCAAGATTGCAGATGAGGAACGAAGACTGCGGGTGGGAGTGGCGAGAGTAACCAGGTCACGAATGTAGTCAGGTGCTAGCTCATGCACTTCTTTATATGTTAAAAACCAGAGTCTTAAAATCGATACGTGATTTAACAGGAAGCCAGTGAAGTTGCTGAAGTACAGGAGTGATATGATGGCGTGAGGAAGTGTGTGTTAAGACCCGTGCAGCAGAATTGTGAATGTACTGTGAACGTTTCTGAGATCTTGCTGGTAGGCTGCTGAAGAGGGAGTTACAGAAGTCAAGACGGGATGTTATAAAGGCATGGATAAGCCTTTCCGCATCAGGCCGTGATAAAAAAGGTCTAATCCGCGCAATGTTACATATAGGTACTCTCACACACTGTTAAATTTAATGTAATTCATAAATGCAAATTTCAAAACATTGATTGCTTTGATACTCTATTAAAATGAGAATAAAATAAATATATGTCCATAACCTGTTTGCACACAGCCATTTAGTTTTGACTTTCTCTGAATATATATTTGTTCAAGATATTTTTTCCATCTGCTTGTCAAAATGGCACAAGACTATCTTACTTACCGTGAATGCAAAAGTAATCTAAATGTAATCCAAAAGTAGTTTGATTTGACCTTAAATGTGTAGTCTAGCAGATTATATGACTGACCAGCCTGATCTCACGAGAAAGCGTAAGTATTTTACGTTTTGCCAGTTTAGTGACTAATTTGTACGAGTTCAGTCGTACGAAATTGTAAGATTTTAAATAGGACGCATGCACCTAACCCCACCCCTAACCCCAACCGTCATTAGGGGATGAGCAAATCGTGCTAAAATGTACGAATTAGATCGGATGAATTAATACGAATTAACCACTAAATGAAATTTGTCGTGAAATTGTGTTGGACTGACTACAAAGTTTGTTGTGTACATTCATTAGGATCATACAAATACAAAGAAACATTAACAAAAACAAAAAACAAAACAACAACAACAACAATATAGTCAGGTACTGGTGTGTGTGTGTGTGTGTGTGTGTGTGTGTGTGTGTGTGTGTGTGTGTGTGTGTGTGTGCGTGTGTGTGTGTGTGCATGTAAAGGTAACTTGATGGACAGGTCAGAGTACATACATAAGGGACAATAACAGTCAATAAATGAAGCAAGTATCACAGATATAAATAAGACAGATAGAAAGAAACCAGTCAGTGGTAAGGAGTAGCAACAATGCTTAGTAATGTAGGATAATAAAAATGACAGTAAAAAGAAAGAAAGGACAACAGTAATAATAACTGACGATAATAATAAATCACAAGTACTACACCAACTACTACTACAGAAAGTTAATAATAATACAACTACTACTGCTGCTGCTACTACAGCCACAACCATCCCTCAACTCTCTTCTAAAGAATGCTCTCTGCTTCAGTTCTGCCTCCTTCAACGTGCAGTCATTAACTACATTAAGATGGTCCTGGTGTCCACTATAGTGGACATTTAAAAAAGGATGATAGTTTGAAACACAAACAAGTTAAAAGCTTTGAAAGCTAAATGCATTGTTGCTGACTGTTAGGACTGCGTTGTTTTGTTTGTGTGTTTGATTTTGATTCCAGATTGGGGGCGTGCCTTCAGCGCACCTGATGCTGGTCAGCGCCCTTATTTAAACCCCGGCAGAGAGTTTGTCGGGGCCACTGTCCATTCACTTGGCAGTTGGCCAGAGCCGCGCTCCTATTTGGGCATTATGCATTCTTTCGCATCCATACACTATCACTGACAACATTTACCGCATCCATTCATTTGCATTTCACACTGATTGAACATACTGATACTGATATTTTGGAGTATATAATTTAAATTGAGTTAAATAAATATTCTTTTTGATTATACTTCTCCTTGTCGTCTCCCTCATTATGTTACATCCTTGAGCCAGGTGTAACATTTTTGTAACACTTTATTAAACAAATATATAAATGTAAAAATAACAGTAAAATAACATTTAAAAAGCTCAGTTTTACATGCCTCTCTCCTTCCCATAAAATGTGCTTCTTTGTATGTTGGCTATTTTGGATGCAGTGCAAGAAGTGGTTCCTAGCATGCCAGCTAATGCATGCATGTTCTCCCTGCCTTCGTGTGGGTTTCCTCCGAGTGCTCCGGTTTCCCCCACAGTCCAAACACATGCGGTACAGGTGAATTGGGTAAGCTAAACTGTCCGTAGTGTGTGTGAATGTGTGTGTGGATGTTTCCCAGAGATGGATTGCGGCTGGAAGGGCATTCGCTGTGTAAAAACTTTCTGGAATAGTTGGCGGTTCATTCCGCTGTGGCGACCCCGGATTAATAAAGGGTCTAAGCTGACAAGAAAATGAATAAACAATGTCCACTACAGAGCACACAAGTCTCAGGAGTATATACAGCACATTTCATACACAATAGTAATTCAAAGTACTTTCCATAAACAAGATTAAAAGAAACAAACGGAAAAATAAAAAGGGCAAAAGAATAAAAGTTATTACAAACAGATTTAAATGCTCTGTAATGTAAATGTAAAGCACTTTGAATCACTATTGTGTATGAAATGTGCTGTATAAATAAACGTGTCTCGCCTTGAATGTGCAATCTTCCAGCTTACTGTGTGTTGATGTTGAATATCCTCCAGCGGATGTGGTTTCTCATCATTAATAAGTAAGTATTTCAGATCTCATCATGAGCATAAGTGTGATATATATGCGGATATGACTTCTGTCCAGTCGTCCACTGGAAAAGATTTGCATGCATAATAGCCTAACTCATAAACAGCCATCTTACTGTAATTATTTACAGGCTCCATTAAAGAATAAGAGTTGTTTTCCAGTGCTTTTACTGTGGAAAAGGAGCTGTAGAGTCTCTTTTCCTGCTGCGATGAGGAATATCAGGAGTGGAAACGCTGCTCCGGCCTGTAAAACACTAATTGTGCTTCCTGATCCCGCAATATAACACTTTTACAGCTATAAACACAAGCGACGTGTGGAAAAATAAGAGACTCTTTCTGCTCCTGCATGCTGATCAGATGCAAATCAGGTGAAGTGTACTTCTGTTTGATTGCAAATGTAGGAAATTTTACTTCAAAAGTGTAATTAATTACTAACTGCATCATTAAAACTGTGTTTAAATGACTTTTTTCCTTATTATTTAGAAAAATACATTTAATTTCTTGACTCAAAGCTATTTAAAGTCTTTATAAATCTCAATTAAACTCATTTAATTCATTGCATTTGTGTTCAACATGGTGTTTTAGCCTTGCATTTAAATAAAATGATGAGTAACTTCAACAACAAACGTAATACTAGTTAAATAAAGAAATGTTCAATATGTTTTTCATCACAGTATGAAACATTTCAAAGTGACACCTCATTTCACATCATATATTGTCATTAATTACTTACTCATATTGTTTTTAAGCATGATCAGTTGTCAGACTAAATTATCTTTAGTTAGTAAAATAAAATCTAATTATAATGATCAAGGTTTTTTCCAGTAGTGTATTTTCTCACTCAATAGCTGCTGCAGGCATCATGTTGAACTGTCTGACTGGTTTACGCGTCCTTATTGTAACCTTTTACTGGTTATTTGTGTTCAGAACAGAAGCATGCAGCTCTTTATGAACAGTGTGTAAAGTATAGCTTATATTTAGTGTAGTATTTTATATACAGATTTAACATTTAAGAATCGCAAAACTGCAGACCGCCTTCTAATGTCATCTTAAAATGTACAACAAAACATACACCAAGTAATGTATTTCAGAATTACACCACTTTTGACAGCGCCCTCTAATGGATTTTAATCTGAAACGTACAACAAAACGTACCCCAAGTAATGTATTTCAGAATTCTAACACATTTGACAGCGCCCTCTAGTGGATTAGTTTTCTGATATGTACAACAAAACGTACCCTAAGTAATGTATTTCAGAATTCTAACACATTTGACAGCGCCCTCTAGTGGATTAGTTTTCTGATATGTACAACAAAACGTACCCTAAGTAATGTATTTCAGAATCGCAACACTTTTGACAGCACCCTCTAGTGGATTTGTTTTCTGATATGTACAACAGAACGTACCCTTAGTAATGTATTTCAGAATTCTAACACATTTGACAGCGCCCTCTAGTGGTTTTGTCAAGTGAAATGCACAACAAAACGTACCCTAAGTAATGTATTTCAGATTCGCAACACATTTGGCAGCGCCCTCTAGTGGTTTTAGCAAGTGAAATGCACAACAAAACGTACCCTAAGTAATGTATTTCAGAATTCTAGCACATTTGACAGCGCCCTCTAGTGGTTTTGTCAAATGAAATGTACAACAAAACGTATCCTAAGTAATGTATTTCAGATTTGCAACAATTTTGACAGCGCCCTCTAGTGGATTTGGCATTAGAAACATACAACAGAACGTACCCTTAGTCATGTATTTCAGAATTTCAACACATTTGACAGCGCCCTCTAGTGGATTTGTCAAATTAAATGTATGACAAAACGTACCCTAAGTAATGTATTTCAGAATTCCAACACTTTTGACAGCACCCTCTAGTGGATTTGGCATCTGAAACATACAACAAATCATAACCTAAGTAATGTATTTCAGATTCGCAACACTTTTGACAGCGACCTCTAGTGGATTTGGCATTAGAAACGTACAACAGAACATACCCTAAATAATGCATTTCAGAATTCCAACACATTTGACAGCGCCCTCTAGTGTATTTGTCAAATTAAACGTACAACAAAACGAACCCTAAGTAATGTATTTCAGAATTCCAACACTTTTGATAGCGCCCTCTAGTGGATTTGGCATCTGAAACGTACAACAAATCATAACCTAAGTGATGTATTTTAGATTTGCAAAAATAAAGACAGCACCATCTAATAAATTTGTGATCTAAAACATACAATGAAACAAACTTGGAGTAATGCATTTTAAATTTCACTAAAATGTAGGCTGCAGCATGCATTTCCAATGAGGCTGAGCTGATTAAGACACAAACTGGAGACTGTGATGGATGTGTTTGTGACGCTGTGATCATTTGCTCAACATCACGAAAAAACACTTTTGAAATGAAACGAATGAACATCTGTCCAAACTAAATGAAAAGTAAAAACTAGAATAAACATCAAAGGCCAGAGTGAGCGGCGACTGTGACTGAGCTGCAGAAACGGGCCGTGTTGTGTTTGATTTAATGGCCGCCAGACGTGTGTTTACCTATAACTGCATGGAAAATCAAAGCATGTGTGAGGAAGGTGAAAATTATGCTGTGAATGTGGTTTGTCACACTCAGCTCTGCCAAACACTAACAAGGTTTTCTAGACAAGTTCAATATGTAAAGCATTTCAGTTGAAAAGCAAAATTATTAAAGACATCACATCTTGTTTTCTGGGATACAGAATCATCAGAATTGGCCGTTTGCGGTTCATAAATATCTGCCAACAGGGTCAGAAAAGCAAACTTGTTTTCTCTTTGATTTAAGTTATTTTTCCTCTCTTTTCTGTTCAAAACTCACTTAGTTTTGTTGTCTTTTCAGAAAACATGATGTAATCTCTGAAATATCTTGATTTAGGAACGCACAAGAAAAAAAACAATATTTTATTGTAAATGCTGTTGTTTCTGAACCATATTGAATACTATGAGCTATATTAAATAAAGTATCTTTTATAGTATTTAGAACTCTTTTCCCAATGAAAGCTCCAGCATGCTGTAGTATAAACTATAATGAAATGATCTAACGTTTTAAATACTATAGTATAGCTTTTATTTTAGTCAAATGTGGTTTATTAAAGTATAATATATTCTGTCATTAAAGAAAATTACAGTATTTGGGTAATTTGGAGTACTGTAGTTTTTGTTGTGTTACCATAGCAACTGTAGAATTACCGCAACAAATTAATTACAATAGATGTTGTGTTACCATAGCAACTGTAGAATCACCACAACAGATCAATTACTGTAGTTGTTGTTGTTACCATAGCAACTGTAGAATCACCACAACAGATTGATTCAAGTACTTTTACTATAGTATGGTTCAGTGTTTACTATAAATAAGTAGTATCTTGTGGGAATGTTGAGCTTTTTGCTCTGCTAAACAGGTCAGTAAAGGACAGTGTGTAGGGCTTTAGAAACAGAAGTCTGTTGGTCGTGAATGTTTTTCATGAAATTGTCATTTTGAATGATTTCATTACCCTTGTTTTGATTTGAAATGTTATAAAAACTAAACCTAATGCCAATGAAATGCAGCACTAATCCCAAAAACACTCAGCAAACCCAACAGCATCGTTTCCTACTATAAATTCATGCAACTACGAAATGTTCAGGTTTCAAAACAGAGGAGCGTCTGTGGAAAATATTAAACTATAGTGTGTGTGTGTGTGTGTGTGTGTGTGTGTGTGTGTGTGTGTGTGTGTGTGTGTGAGAACATTACAAAGGTCAAGACATCTCACAGCATATATTACATCCACAAATCATACACTGAATCTTGGAAAAGATTTGGTAGTTTGGGAAGTGAAAATGTTTCAGTGGTGCCACTTTTCATAATACACCAGTTTCAGAATTAAACAGAATTTGGTCACACTTTATTTGGATCGTCTGTTTGTTGAATTTAAGTTAGATTGCAACCAATTCTCATTAGATTATAAGTAGACTGTAGGGGTTAGTGTAAGTTGAAATGCACTTGCTAACGCGAACACAGGGAGAACATGCAAACTCCACACAGAAACGCCAACTGAGCCGAGGCAGCGGATGCCCTTCCAGCCTCAACCCATCTCTGGGAAACATCCACACACACACACACACACACACACACATCCACACACACACACACACACACACACACACACACACACACACACACACACAATGGACAATTTAGCCAAGCCAATTCACCTGTACCGCATGTCTTTGGACTGTGGGGGAAACCAGAGCACCTGGAGGAAACCCAAGCGAAGGCAGGGAGAACATGCAAACTCCACACAGAAATGCCAACTGAGTAATAATAATAATAATAATAATAATAATAACAAATTCTTAAGGGTATTAAACTAAATTAAAAGGAACAAGACTTTCTCTATAAGAAAAATGTTAGTTCAAATAAAAGTTTTTTTTCTTCCCAAATTGGCACTAAAAGTAATTTTAATCATATAATAAATGCAAAGTTTTTCATAAATGTTCTGTTTTAATAGTTCTCCGGAGTGTTAAAATCCAAGGTTGGACATCTTGAATTACAGTAACTTTAATTTGTGCATTATTTGCAATCGTAACCCATGCCGTCCAGATACGGCAGAGCAGATAATGTAGATAATGTGATTTAGTCCTGTCTTTATGGATGCTGTGCTCGTCTTTCCTGCGGGAGAATAGAAAGATGAGCTGCATTTGAGCCCTTCAGCATCTTCAGGCTGATAATCTGATCCTGCAGAGACAGACGCTCATAACGGCATCGTCAACAACACATCCATCTGACTGTAATTACTGCATTTCTCTGGTTTGACTTCATGTATACATGCACTGCTCGTTCTGAAATGGATGTGATCTCACCAGCTGATCCTGCAACTATTAAAGGGGCAGTTCACACACGTTCATTGACGTCCATAGTATATTTAATTCCCACTATGGATGTTAATGTAAGTGCATAATCAGTCTAACACTGCAGCAACAGCCTAGCACCCCTAAAGCAGCACACTAGTAACCACTACAATCATTTGTCCTTTCTATGGACGTCAATGACTATTTTTTTCCAGCATTCGACAGAACAAAATAAAAACAAGACTGTTGCTGACCATGTCCATCCATTTATGAGCACAGTGTCTCCATCTTCTGATGGCTACTTCCAGCAGGATAACGCAGCATGTCATAAAGCTCAATCATCTCAGACTGGTTTCTTGAACATGACGATGAGTTCACTGTACTCAAATGGCCTCCACAGTCACCAGAGCTCAATCCAATAGAGCAGCTTTGGGATGTGGTGGAACGGGAGATTGGCATCATGGATGTGCAGCCGACAAATCTGCAGCAACTGTGTGATGCTATCATGGAGCAAAATCTCTGAGGAATATTTCCAGCAGCTTGTTGAATCTCTGACACCAAGGATTAAGGCAGTTCTAAAGGCAAACCGGTCCAACCCCGTCCTAGTAAGGTGTACCTAATAAAGTGGCCGGTGAGTGTATAATATAATAAAGCTTTGCATATGATTGTATGTGAGTGCATGTGTGTTGTACAGTATGGCGAGGGTCTCTCTCTCTTGCTCTGTGTGTGTGTGTGTGTGTGTGTGTGAGTGTCCGTGTGTGATTATGTGTGTGTATGCATGCCTGTGTGTGTGGGTTTGGCAGAGATGGTCCTCTTCTGGGTGGCACAGATGAAGTCATGTAGAGGTATAGAGGTGGAATAACACTGAACATGAGCACTTCCAGAGGACACACACACACACACACACCAGACAATCCCACTGCCCGTTTCTCAACAGGAGCAGAGCGTGTGAAAGAGGAGGATTTCGACACCCGTCTGCTGATGAAGGTCTGCTCAGCGCTCTGCATTCTGCTCATCGTTCAGACGTTGCTTCATTACAAGAAACGCAGACGGGTTACGACAATGCACTTTAGTTTCATTCTTGACTTATTTGATCAGAGTGGATAATGTGTGTGTGTGTGTGTGTGTGTTTCTGTGTGGGCAATGCGGTGGTGCAGTTGGTGTCGCCTCACAGCAAGAAGGTCGCGGGTTCAAGCCTAGGCTGGGTCAGTTGGTGTTTCTGTGTGGAGTTTGCATGTTCTCCCTGTGTTGGCGTGGGTTTCCTATGTGCTCCGGTTTCCCCCACAGTCCAAACACATGCACCAAAGGTGAATTGGGTCGGCTAAATTGTCCGTAGCGTGTGTGAATGAGTGTGTATGGATGTTTCCCAGTGATTGGTTGCAGCTGCAAGGGCATCCACTGCATAAAACTGCTGGAATAGTTGGTGGTTCATTCCGCTGTGGCAACCTCTAATTAATAAAGGGACTAAGCCGAAAAAGAAAATTAAAAAAGTCTTTCTGTGTGTGTGTGTGTGTGCACGCGCATGCATGTATGTGTGTATGTGTGCGTGTGTGTGTGTAGGTAGAGTATGTGTGTCTGTTTGTGTGTATGCAAGTATGTGTAAGCATATGTATGTGTGTGTTTGTGTGTGTTTATGTGGGTGTTTGTGTGTGTGCATGTATGTATGTGTGTGTGTATTTCTGTGTGCGTGTGTGTTTGTGGATGTGTGTGTTTGTTTGTCTCTGTGTGCCTTTCTGTGTATTTGTAGGTGTGTGTGTGTGTAGATATGTTTGTATCTGTACATGTGTGTGTGTGTGTATGTGTGTGTATGTTTGTGTGTGTTCATGTTTGTGTGTTTGTTGGTGTGTCTATGTTCTTGTGTGAGTGTATGTTTGTGTGTATATATGTTTGTATCTGTACGTGTGTGTGTGTGTATGTGTGTGTATGTTTGTGTGTGTTCATGTTTGTGTGTTTGTCGGTGTGTCTATGTTCTTCTGTGAGTTTGTGTGTGTGTGTAGATATGTTTGTATCTGTGCATGTGTTTGTCTGTATGTGTGTATATATGTTTGTATCTGTACATGTGTGTGTGTGTGTATGTGTGTTTATGTTTGTGTGTGTTTATGTTTGTGTGTTTGTCGGTGTGTCTATGTTCTTCTGTGAGTTTGTGTGTGTGTGTGTGTATATATGTTTGTATCTGTACATGTGTGTGTGTGTATGTGTGTGTATGTTTGTGTGTGTTCATGTTTGTGTGTTTGTCGGTGTGTCTATGTTCTTCTGTGAGTTTGTGTGTGTGTGTAGATATGTTTGTATCTGTGCATGTGTTTGTCTGTATGTGTGTATATATGTTTGTATCTGTACATGTGTGTGTGTGTGTATGTGTGTTTATGTTTGTGTGTGTTTATGTTTGTGTGTTTGTCGGTGTGTCTATGTTCTTCTGTGAGTTTGTGTGTGTGTGTGTGTATATATGTTTGTATCTGTACATGTGTGTGTGTGTATGTGTGTGTATGTTTGTGTGTGTTCATGTTTGTGTGTTTGTCGGTGTGTCTATGTTCTTGTGTGAGTGCATGTGTGTGTGTGTGTGTTTCATTTTTAGACATAACTTCACACTTTTCTTCAGAACGGTCTCATTAAAGCTTTATATTTTTAAAGTAATGAAAGACACATTTCAGATTCGCACTCGAAAGTCAAAGTTGTCAGTATGAAGTCGAGACGTTTGTCATCGAACCATCTGAGCTGTTCACTTTACAGCTGTGTAATCTTCTGGAAATGATGGAGAAGAAGAAAACACACTTCATCAAATGTGCAGAGCTCTGGATGTGTATTATTGTGGTGGTGTATGTGGTATTTGAGCATATAGCGGAGAGCAGGAAGGGCAGGTCCGACTGTACTGTACATGTGTGTGTGTGAAACTGTACATCAGACGCTGTTGTTACAGCTGCAGTCTCCACTGACTCACTCAAACTTCCCTTTTTCACAGAAATTCCCCTTCAGTCTGTGTGTGTGTGTGTGTGTGTGTGTGTGTGTGTAGTGCTTCACTCACCTGCTGCAGGCTCATTCTGTAGAGTTTGCAGATTGCCATGACGACAGCTGGATGATTGACAGCGCAGGTGGACTAGGGCGGAGCTTCACCACACTCATTGTGTAGCTTTATTTACCTAAAAATAATACATTAGTATGACTTATATTGTGCTATTACAGCATTTAATACATTAAACACATTTAAATCATACATAAATGGCAGCATACACTTATATTACGTAGCTTGAAAAGAGACACAGTTACATTCAATGTTTTTAAACTCATAAAGTGTTGTCGTCTTTAATAAATAATACCTGAAGATGTTTTAATATACCCTAAAGCACAACCCTGCTCCTGAAGATCTGCCTTCCTAAGATCAGCTCCAAACACACCTGAACCAATTAATTAGGCCCTGAACAGCACTTGCTAATTACAGACAGGTGCTTGATATGGGCTGCCACCGAAATCTGCAGGAGCAGGGTTGAGCAGCCCTGCCCTGAGGGAACTTGTTGCAATCATTACGTTTTTCAACTCAAATATTAGTACTTTAGTAATGCATTACTTATTACTTAGTAAGATTATGTATCGCAAGTTACTTGCTGTAATGGAGAGAGTCTGGCAACAGAGATGAGGATCCACATGCAGTTTAAAAACAAGGAATAGTCGTCGGTCAAATGTTTGCATGAGGGCAATGGAGACCAGCAGTCATGCTCAGAGATTGATGCAGGCTGCAAAGCAAAGGATCAAAAGACACAGGGCGAACATTTGTAATACTTAAGAGAGACAACAAGTGTGTGTGCTGGAGAGGTGAATATATAGTGTAGGTAATCAATCAGTGAAAGGGCTGCCAAAATCCCTCTGGACCCCTCACACCCAGCACACTGCCTCTTTGAACTGTTACCTTCTGGTCGACGCTACAGAGCACTGCGCACCAGAACAGCCCCACACAGAAACAGCTTCTTCCCTCAGGCAATCCATCTCATGAACACTTGATAATAATAATTGTGGAACAAACATCACTACTTGCCACACACTTTTATACATATACACCCTGCTGAAAATCCAGCTTAAACCAGCCTAGGCTGGTTGGCTGGTTTTAGCTGGTTGACCAGGCTGGTTTTAGTGGTCTTAGCTGGTCAGGCTGGAAAATGACCAGCCAAATCCAGCTAAAACCAGCTTGACTAGCCTGGTTTAAGCTGGATATAGCTGGTTTTGACTGGACTTCCAGCTTGGCTTTGCCATCCCTCCTGTATACCCCCCACCCCCCAATTTCTGTTTAACAGAGAGCAGACTCTTTCAACACATTTCTAATCATAATAGTGTTAATAACTCATCTCTAATAACGGATTTATTTTATATTTGCCATGATGACAGCACATAATATTAGACTAGATATTCTTCAAGACACTAGTG
>NC_133176.1:1085000-1112500 GCF_049306965.1 Danio rerio
GAGAGAGAACACTGGAGGACTGAAAGATATGAGGAGTAACACACACAGACACACTAACACACACAGATAAACACATACACACACAGGCGAGGCGATTAGTCCTTTAGGGCGGGGCTTTCAGTCCTTTAGGGTGTGGCTATTAGCCTATTAGGGCAAGGCTATCACTCCTTTAGTGCAGGGCTATTAGTCCTTCAGGGCGGGGCTGTCAATCTTTTAGGGCAGGACTAGCATTAATTTAGGGCGGGGCTATTCATCCTTTAGAGTGAGACTATCAGTCATTTAGGGCGAGATTAACAATACTTTAAGGTGGGGTCATTAGTTCTTCAGAACAGGACTATCAATCCTTTATGGTGGGCTATTAGTCCTTTAGAGCGTGGTTATCAGTCTTTAAGGGCGGGGCTATCAGTCATTTAGGGTGGGGCTATTAGTCCTTTAGGGCGTGATTATCAGTCTTTAAGTGCGAGGCTATCAGTCCTTTAGTGCGAGGCTAGCAGTCATTTAAAGCAGAGTTATTAGTCCTTTAGAGTAGGGCTCTCATTTCTTTTGGGCAGGACAACAGTAATTTAGGGTGGGGCTATCGGTGATTTAGGGCAAGTATAACAATCTTTTAGGGTGGGGCTATTAGTTTTTTAGGGCAGGACTATCAATCCTTTATGAGGGGCCATTAGTCCTCCAGGGTGGGGCTATCAGTCATTTGGGATGGATATCAGTTATTTAGGGCGGGAATATCATTAGTTTAGGACGGGAATACCAATCTTTTAGTACGGGGTTATCAGTCATTTAGGGTGGGACTATCCCTCTTTTAGGGCGAGTGAGGGTGGCACTATCAGTCCTTTAAAGCAGGGCTATCAGTCATTTAGGGCGAGACTATTAGTCTTTTTAGGTGGGGCTATCGGTCATTTAGTGCGGGACTATCAGTCGTTTTAGGAGGGCCTATCGGTCATTTAATGCGGGACTATTAGTCCTTTAAGGCGGGGCTATCGGTCATTTAGGGCAGGACTATCAGTCTTTTTAGGCGGGGCTATCGGTCATTTAGGGCGGGACTATTAGTCCTTTAAGGCGGGGCTATCGGTCATTTAGGGCGGGACTATTAGTCCTTTAAGGCAGGGCTATCGATCATTTAGGGCAGCGCTATTATTCCTTCAAGGCAGGGCTATCAATCATTTAGGGCAGGACTATCAGTCCTTTAAGGCGGGGCTATCGGTCATTTAGTGCGGGACTATTAGTCCTTTAAGGCGGGGCTATCGGTCATTTAGTGCGGGACTATCAGTCGTTTTAGGAGGGCCTATCGGTCATTTAGTGCGGGACTATTAGTCCTTTAAGGCGGGGCTATCGGTCATTTAGTGCGGGACTATTAGTCCTTTAAGGCGGGGCTATCGGTCATTTAGGGCAGGACTATCAGTCTTTTTAGGCGGGGCTATCGGTCATTTAGGGCGGGACTATTAGTCCTTTAAGGCGGGGCTATCGGTCATTTAGGGCGGGACTATTAGTCCTTTAAGGCGGGGCTATCGATCATTTAGGGCAGCGCTATTATTCCTTCAAGGCAGGGCTATCAATCATTTAGGGCAGGACTATCAGTCCTTTTAGGCGGGGCTATCTGTCATTTAGGGCGGGACAATTAGTCGTTTAAGGCGGGACTATTGGTCATTTAGGGCGGCACAATCAGTCCTTTGGGACGGGACGATCAGTCCTTTAGGGCATCACTATCAGTTCTTTAAGGCGGGGCTACTGGTCATTTAGGGTGGTACTATCAGTCCTGTAAGGCAGGGCTCTCTGTCATTAAGGGCGGGAAAATCAGTCCTTTAGGGCGGGACTATCAGTCAATTAGGGTGGCACTGTCAGTCCTTTATGGTGGGGCTATCGGTCATTTAGGGCGGCACTATCAGTCCTTCAGGGTGGGACTATCATTCCTTTAGGGCGGGACTATCATTCCTTTAGGGCGGGACTATCATTTCATTAGGGCGGGCCTATCGGTCATTTAGGGCGGGACTATCAGTCCTTTTGGGGCGGGACTATAATTCCTTTAGGGCGGGACTATCGGTCATTTAGGGCAGCACTATCAGTCCTTTAAGGCGGGGCTATCAGTCATTTAGGGCGGGACTATCAGTCCTTTAGATGGTCAGATTTTGATTTACAAAAAGATTAAGTTTGATAAAACGAGTGTTTCTTTTTCTTTTTTAATAGTAACTTTAAGAAGAATGATTGTTCTCTTGAGGAAAATGAGCACAGTGTGTCTTAGAAAAATAAAAGTACATTTAGATTTTATATGCACCTTAGCCTAAAAAACTACTGACATTTAAAAAAGCAACAACTTAAAAACAAAAATCATGAAAATAAAATGTATAATAGCACAACACTGCTAAAGTCAGCATGAACTTGAGATTGCTGCAGACTTATTTCAGTATGATGACGTATTTCCAATTGTAATGGAATATTGATAGAGGCAGGGCTGATATTTAAGCTCCGTCTCTCACCATAAAATGTCAGACCTGCTGATGTAGAGCAGAAGCAAAGAGTTGATTAAAGATTACCAAAACAGACTTTTTTATTCATTATCTTTTTTATTTTTACAGTGGACTAACTCAGAACACATTAATTATTTGCTTTAAGGATATTATATTTAAGGATATTATACTAGCACTGTTAAAATTCAGCACGAACTTGAAAATTCGGAGTGATGACATTTTAAACTGACACGGAATACTGAGTAGGGGGCGGGGCTTATATAAGCATACTCTTATTAACAGTTGGAGGGGGCGTGGCTAAGCATATTTCACCCAGAGCAGAACCAGATAATCAGATCTTGATTTCTGAAATAAAACTGCTGTTTGTGCGCACAGATGCAGGAATGTGTGTGTGTTAATCGTCCAGCATCGTGACATCATGTGTTGCACAAGTGTGTGATTATTTGCAATAACGTGTGTGTGTGAGTTGATGTGAGATGGATTGCAGCTCTGCGCTGGCGTGCAACTAATCAATTATTCAATTACCCAAACCAAAGGAAGTATCTGACAATTTTCCCCAGAGCGGGATAAAGATGTTAAACTCAGGAATAGTAACTTGAGCGAAGGGAGTGACTCCGGGACAAACAAACTCTGTCATATTTTGGTGGAGTTTGGTATGAGACGATCATCTGAAATATGTGATTATTGCTGCAGATGAAGTCATATCTCAATCCGTCCAGAAGACTCTGCTTGGAGGACATTATGGGATGCTTTTCGGGTGTCGTAACCAAGCGGTTGAGATGCATGTGGACAGATGTGAGCATGTGTGATGTTGTGCAATATTAAATGCAAGTTTTATTTTAAATGCATCTACAAGTAAGTCATAAGGGTCAATTCATGATCTCTGAATGTTTATTTGATCTGAAGAAATAGTGTTAATATATTACAAATTAATATTCTCTGTAAATAACCCAGTGTCATTTATATCTGTAAAGCTGAATCAGCATTATCCCTACAGTGTTCAGTGTTTATGCTCTGCAGAAATCATTACAATATGAAGATTTTATGATCAAGAATCATTTCTGATTATTATTATTATTATTATGATCAGTACTGTAAACACCTTTGATTAAATTAGTGCATCCCTTGCAGTATAAAAATCTTATAAAAGATTTCAACATGATATATTGAGCATCACAGCACAGATAATAATGAAAATGCAGCCTTAAATCACAGTAATAAATAATAAAAAAATTAATATTCAAACAGAAGAGACCTAATATATATTTGTAAATTTCTCAATATTACAATAAAATTTGTTTATTCAAATAAATTCAACCCTGGTGAGCATAATGAGACTTTTTTTTACATAAAATACAGAAAAATAATAGAAAATAACAATAGAAATAATTTAATAAAAATAAAAAAGTTAAATAATTAACAAAATAAAACTAGACAAAAACATTAATAAAAAAATTAAATTAAATTAAACAAAAATAAATAGAAAATAAAATAAATAAAGGGACTAAGCCGACAAAACATTAAATTAAATTAAATTAAAACAAAAATGAATTAAAATAAAATACAATTAAATTAATAAATAAATAAATAAATATAAATATAAATATATATATATATATATATATATATATATATATATATATATATATATATATATATATATATATATATATATATATATATATATATATATATATTTATTTATATTTATATATTTATATAAAATAAATTAAACTAAACAAAAATGAATGAAAGGAAATTAAAAGTAATTAACTAAACTAAACAAAAATAAATGAAATTAAATTAAGCAAAATACAACAGAGGGCAACACAGTGTCTTAGTAGTTAGCACTGTGGCACGAAGTTCGCTGGTTCAAGTGTGTGCGCGTGTGTGTGAATGAGTGTGTATGAGTGTTTTCCAGTGCTAGGTTGCAACTGAAAGGGCATCCACTGTGTAAAACATATGCTGGAATAGTTGGCGATTAATTCGGCTGTGGCGACCCACAATAAATAAGTTACTACAACACACTATAAGGCACTAATAACAACTCAGCACGAAGTTTAACTAAACAAAAAAAGTAAAGTAAACAAATCCTAGCTCAGGTTCAGTTCAGAGCAGATCTGCATCATTCAATATTCAGTATATGAACAGACGGATATCTCACACATGAGGGATCAGCATTCTGTCGACTGTTTTGTAGGAATGGTAATCTGAGTCCAATCAATAAAGGCTTGTTCAGGCTGGAAACACTCAGCTGTTAATGGACTGTCACACACGCGCGCACGCACACACACACACACACACACACACACACACACACACACACACACACACACACACACACACACACACACACACACACACACACACACACACACACACACCATCACTCATGTGTATCCTAGTAAACACAGATGCTGCCAGAAAAACATGGATTTCAGCAGGATTGAACTGAGATTATCAGATTCAGGAATGCACTTTATAACCAGTGCTGTTAGTGAACATGATCGGTTTACTTTATGTGCTCCAAAGAAAAAAAAAAAAAATTAGATAAAAAAAAAATTTAATCAACAACACATAATTATTTTATTGCAACTATCATTTAAATATTTATGAAACATCAGTTTACAAATAATCAGTGAGAACATTTTGTGCATTTTAGTATATTTCTTTTCAATAAAGTAAAATAAATAAAACAAAATAAAAACAACAAAACAAAACAAAAAACAAAACAGCATAAAGCGATTAATAAGAAAATAAAATAAAATGTCTAAAGAATAAATGAACGAAAATCTAATTATTTATAAATGGAGAATTTATAAAGGGACTAAGCCAATGAACAATGAACAAATAAGTAAAAAACAAACAAACAAACAAACAAACAAACAAACAAACAAACCAATAAATAAATAAATAAATAAATAAATAAATAAAATAACTAATAAATAAATATTTAAAATAAATAAATAAAATAGCATGAAACAAACAAACAAACAAACAACCAAACAAACAAACAAATAAATAAATAATATAATAAAGTAAAATAAATAAAGCTAAATAAAATAAAACTAAATAAAATAAAACATATAAAGAATAATATGAACAAAAATCTAATCATTTTACGTGGTTCATTCCGCTGTGGCAACCCCTGATTAATAAAAGGGACTAAGCCAAAAAGAAAATGAATGAATGAATGAATGAATAAGTTAATAAAAAATTATTAAATAAATAAATAAATAAATAAATAATAAATGAATAAAATGAAATTAAGTTAAGTAAAAAAAATATATATACATATATATGAATCTTTTTAAATCTTTTTAAAAGGAACCAACTGAACCATAAGTGAACACCCAGATAACCACCATGCACACATATCAGTCACATCAAATGAGCAGCAAAGTCATAAAAACTATTGAAAACCATCTAGAATACACAACCATAAAAATCACCCTAGCAACCATCCAAACCACCTAGCAACCAGAATCCACCCATTGTAATGTAATGATGTCCATCTTTCGTGAACTGCTTTTGAATGATAATAACTGTGAAAAGCGCTGTACAAGTAAACTTGAATGTTTCTCTAGAGCCAAACTGATGTGGAGGACCTTTCACCTTGCATACAGCTGAAGCTCAACACTCTCATCCAAGTTTATTTAGTCACGCAGAGAAAGTTCAGCCAACATTCCTGCTTTCCCAGAGGAGCGGACGCTTTGTCTACAGCACGAGCTCAATAATGACAACACAACAACAGAACAGAGCAAAGCAGACACGCTTTCAACACTGCAGCATGAGAGAATTACTCTAAAAACTGAAGCATTATTACAGTCTTCTGCTACTTCTTTACACAGTAACTAACCCAGCAGAACACTTGATCAAATCTACATCAAAACATTGACATCTGACATTAGTACTAGAAATAAAAACACATCAAGAACTGACTTTAAAAACTAATGCGTTACAATCTTGTGTTACTTCTTTAAAGGGTAACTAACCCAGCGGGCACCTTGATCAGATTTACATCGAAACATATTTATTTATTTATTTTTAGTTCATTTCTTATGTAAAGACAACTTATACTGTAAAAAATGTATGTTTATTTGTTTGTTTATTTATTTATTTATTGACAATTTATACTGTAAAATGTATATTTATAAATAGGTCTAAATGTATTTAATTATTTAGTCATTAGTTAGCTAATTTATATTTTGAAGAATTTTTTTAGCTGGTCTAAAATGTATATTTATTTATTTAGTTTCTTATATAAGACAAAATATATTGTGAAAATGTAGGTCTAAATGTATTTATGTAGTAATTTATTTAGTAAGTCATTTATTTAATACATTAGTTTGTTAATTAGTTAGTTAGTTAATTTATACAGTGAAAAATATATTAAATATAATTAATATATAATATAAAAGTCTAAAATGTATATTTATTTATTTATTTATTTATTCATTTATTAACAATTTATACTGTAAAAATATAATTTATAAACATGTTTGAATTTATTTATTTGTTTATTTAGTTTCTCATATAAAACAATTTATACTGTGAAAATGTAATTTATAAATAGGTATAAATGTATTTATTTAGACATTTATTTAGTAAGTCCTTTATTCGATAAAAGTTCGTTAGTTAATTTATACTGTGAAAAATATTATATTTTTAATTGGTCTAAAAGGTATATTTATTTATTTATTTACTTTCTTATATTAAGACAGTTTCTGAAATTGTAATTTATAGGTCTAAATGTGTTTATTTATTAAGTCATGTATTTAGTGAGTAATTTATTTAATAAGTAATTTTTTTATTTATACTGTGAAAAAATATATTTTAAGTTGGTCTAAAATGTATATTTATTTATTTATTATTTAAAAATTTATTTATTTATTGACAATTTATACTGTGAAAATGTCCTTCATAAATAGGTCTGACTTTATTTGTTTGTTTGTTTATTTAGCCATTTATATAGTTTCTCATATAAAAACAATTTATACTGTGAAAATGTCATTTATAAATAGGTTTAAATGTATTTTTTGGTCATTTAATTAGTAAGTTAGCTAGTTAGTTAGTTAATTTACACTGTGAAAAAAAAATATTTTAAGTTGGTCTGAAATGTATATTTATTTATTTATTGACAAATTATACTGTGAAAATGTCATTTGAATTAGGGCTGACTTTATTTATTTATTTATTTATTTATTTAGTTTCCCATATAAAACAGTTTGTACTGTGAAAATGTCATGTATAAATAGGTCTAAATGTATTTATTTAGTAATTTATTTAGTAAGCAAGTTAGTTCATTAGTTAATTAGTTAGTTAATTGGTTAGTTAGTTAGTTAGTTAGTTAGTTTATACTGTGAAAAATGTAAAATTATCAATTGGTCTAAAATGTTTATTTATTTATTTATTTAAAAATTATTGCTAATTTATAATTAGGTATAAATATTTATTTCTTTGATATGTTTTGAAAAATGTGGAACTAGAAACAAGACAAAAACTTTAAGTACTTAAATCTTGATGTGATGTGGGAATATTATTTCTCACATTCCTCTTTCAGTTGTTGGTTTCAGCAGACAGATTATTCTTAGAAACCCACTTACAGCAGCAGACCACAGTGGCTAAATCTGTCTCTGTGTGACCATAAACCAGCGCCTCTGAAACACCCAGACCATAACCCGACCTTCACACTGATTACGGATCAACTAGTGGCTTTAAATCGACAGTTTTGCCTGGTTAGATGATTCAGAAGTTTATGTTAATTATAAAGTGTTGATTTTAAGACACCCATTCACAGTGAGATGGTCAACAATGAAGTGCCAAAACACAGATTAAGCTCAAACAAATGTTTAGAGAACTGAACTGCCAAATTTACAATCCTGAAGTGAGATGCATCAAAGGGTGTCGTTACCATGGAAACAGAATTCCATGGAATCAGAACTAAAGAACTGGGGTTCCAAAAATGTCTTTTGAAGTTTAAAATGTAGCTTTTTATTCAATGTTTGATGTGATCTCAACTGAAACATGACAAGAGGGGGCGGGGCATAGATTAGCCCCTCCCCTTCAAAAACATCCAATAGTGTTTTGTTTAATCACAGCTCTGCCAGTGAGAGTGGCTGAGCTCAAGCGCATCAAATGAACAGCCAATGAGAAGAAGGGCGGGGCATGTCAGAAACTAGAGAGCATTTGATTGGTCAGAAGACTTGATGAGAAACTGAAGTATGAGACAACGGTAAATAAATCATTGATCCATTTGCAAACTGTGTGTTTGTGCATGTCCGTGTGATTGTGTGTGTGCGCGTATGCGTGTGTGTTTGTGTGTGCATGCATGTGGGTTTTTCTGCATGTGTGTGTGATTGTGTGTGTGATTGTTTGAGTATGTGTGTGTGCGCATGTATGTTTGTGTGTGTGTATGTGTGAGTGTGTGTATGTGTGAGTGTGTAAGTGTGTGCATGTGTGTGATTGTTTGTCTCCATGTGTGCGTGTGTGTGTGTGTGTGTGTGTGTGTGTGTGTGTGTGCGCACGTGCAAGTGTGTGAGCGTTTGTCTCCATGTGTGCATCTGTGTGTGTGCGTGTGCATGTATGTGTGTGATTGTTCGTCCCCATGTGTGCATGTGTGTGAGCATGTGTGTATGTATCTGTGTATGCATAAGTGCATGTGTTTGCCCGTGTTTGTTTCCATGTGTGTCTATGTATTTGTATGTGTGCATGTCTCCATGTGTCCATTTGTGTGCGCATGTGTTTGTGTGCGCATGTGTGTGCATATGTATATGTGTGTGTGCATGCAAACATATGCAAGTGTTTGTCTCCGTGTGTGTGTGTGTGTGTGTGTGTGTGTATCTGATAGCGTTAAGGAAGTTAGTGTGTCTCCGGGCTTCACTTTCTCAATGGCACTCATTAGCACTGATAGACACACACACACACTTGCACATATTTGAGTGTGTGTGTGTGTGTGTGTGCACATATATTTATACAACCCTATCTCTTCATGCATCCTCGTGTCTACATTTCCTGGTGCGCTACATATCAAGGGTAGTTAATTATCTGTACAATAACATCCTCTAAAGCGCAGTGTCTTCCTCCTCTTGCAGAAATGCATGTTGAATCAACAAACATTCTGTCTCTGTTTGGCCTTGGGTTTTTCTGGCTTCTTGGCAGAAGCGAATACAGACGCAGATGAAGTCTCAGAGGGAAGATGTTTGTTTTGCAATCGCCACTCGTCCTTCTGTCCTGTGCCTTGAATAGCAGTCATTCCTGTGTCTGTATTTTATTCAGATGGCAGCCACATGTTCAGATCAGGGTGAAGAGAGAGTTTGCCGGGAAACTCAGACACGTTCAGTTCACCACATTCAGGCTTTCATTGTCTGCTGTTCTCATGTTCTGTGCTGTTGATTAACCTCAACATCTCTATGCTTTGTAAACAGAGCTTTGTCTACATGCTGCTTCACAAAAACACCAATGTTAGACGTCAGTTTAATGTTGTTTCGACATCAAGGTAGATTATAGCGAATCTGAATCTTTTGTAATTGAAGCTTTAAGATGGATAAAACCATTCATTCATTCATTCATTCATTCCCTTTTTGGCTTAGTCCCTTTATTAATATGGGGTGTGTAATGTAGACTAGTGTGGGTGCTGGTGGAAATTGAGCAGACATAAGTCGTCCGGTCAGAGACGAAGAACACTTTAATAAACAGATACTGGTTGAGAGTTTACAGTCCTTGGATTTGGAAGTACAGCAGAGCAGCACAATGCTTTGAAGTGTAGCTTAATATGAGTGGTTCTAAATGAACAGAAATAACAAATATCTATTAGTGCTGAACAGAAACAATAATATAATGACAATATGCTACACATAGATATCTCTTAGATATTATAATATAAGGCAGCAGAATAACAACATACTGATATATTCAGACATGTATGACATTAAATAACACTTGTGAATTAGCATTATATACACTAACATGTAAACTTGAGAGAATCAGTTATTGTGGTTTAACTCTCACCATAAATATCACTTCTAACATAAAGTAACAATATGTAAATACTCAAAGTGATGAACAGTTAACAATATTAAACCCAAATATTCCCTTTTACTCATCTCACATAAGTATTCATTAGCGAGCCGATGGATGATGCAATACTCGACGCCCGTGAACACACTTATATGATTATAATCAGTAATCAGTGATTATACTGAACCTAGGCATAGACAGCTAAACATTTTGCTATATAAATGATAAATAACTCTACAAATAACACTTTAAATGGGCACTCACTTGTATTTGAACGCACTCGGCAATAACAATGTGATGCTAGCGAAGTCTGTCCGTGCTCTGAACTGTTTCCCCTTTAACTATTAAAGGGATCATTTAACGGGGAAGGTGCGTCATGAATGTAATGCTTAGTAAATTCACAAGAGGGCGCTATTGTTCCATATATACATCACAGCCTTTTCTACAGCCGCCCCCACATTTCTTTGCAAATGTGTAATTCCGAAAAGGCACTTAGGTAAAGGGTTAACTAAATGGCACTTAATCTGGCAAACATGGGAGGCTAATGAGCCTGTTAATAGGGCGAATATAAATTTTCCCTTTGACTTCCACTTCTGCAGTCCTAACTTTCCCATCATCTCCAGGGAAGACCTTAGTCACTTGTCCAACTGGCCACAGCGTTCGAGGTAATTGATGATCAACAATCATGACAACCGTGCCTGGCTGCAGATTCTCCGCATTCCTGTGCCATTTCTGACGGATTTGCAACTCTGGGAGGTAGTTGAGTAGGAATCGTTTCCAGAATTGGTCTGCTAAAAGCTGACTGTGTCTCCATCTACGTTTGCTCAGAAACTCTGATTCGGGGTATATTACTTGAGGCAAGTTTGAGTCAAGCCGCCCCATGAGCAGCATGTTGGGAGTGACAGGGTCGGGGTCTGCTATATCTGAGGATGTATATCCCAGGGGTTTTGAATTGAGAATGCCTTCAATCTCAACAAGCATGGTACGCAGCACTTCCTCTGTCACAATTTGATCCCCTATAGTGGAACAGAGAGCTGATTTTAGAGATCGTATCTCTCTTTCCCAACAGCCCCCAAAATGTGCTGCTCCAGGGGGATTGAACTTGAAATTAATCTGGTGGCTGGCCAATTGCTCTTGGAGGGAAGGACTAAGCGCATTGAAATCTTCCTTTAGTGTTCTCTCGCCACCTCTGAAATTGGTCCCTTGATCAGAGATAATTTCAAATGGCTTGCCTCTACGGGAGATAAATCTTCGGAGTGCCATTAGAAATGAATCTGTGTCCATCTGACAGAGTAGATCCAGGTATACAGCTCTTGTTGTCATACACTTAAATATGACTCCCCATCGTTTCTCATGTCTGCGCCCAATCTTGATGAGGTAAGGGCCGAAACAATCAACTCCAGTCGAGTAGAAAGCTGGTTGAAGCAATCGCAGTCTTGAAGGAGGTAGGTCCGCCATTCTAGGAATGTTAGGCTGGCCTCTCCACTGTTTACATCCCAAGCATGTTCTCTGGTGCAGCCGAATAGCTTCTCTGCCTCTCAAGATCCAGTACTTACGACGTACCTCCGCAAAGACCCTTTGTGCTCCAGGATGATGTAAGGTTTCATCAAAGTCCTTTATGATGAGTCTACTTAGTGGGTGCTTAGGATCGAGAACTATGGGGTGTATGGTAAATTCGTCTAACTGTTCTGTCCGTCTAAGCCGACCACCAACCCTGATGAGCTGCATAGTGGTGTCATACTCTGGAGCGAGGCACAAAAGGCGACTGGTCATTGATAGGGGTTTGTCTGACTTAAGCTGAACCATCTCAACTGGAAAACTTTCGGTTTGTGCTTGACGAAGCAGGGATAGCTCGGCTTCTTTATAATCCTCAGCTGTTAGCACATCCGTAGTGGTAGCAGACCCATGCAAGACTCTAGCTGTAGCTGTAAGCAGTTCCTTATATGACTCAAACTGGGTGCAATTAGGCAAGGCTGAGTGGAGTACAGGACTTGTAAGTCCACAGAATGTGGATTGTTTTAGCTCAACATCTTCAGAGGATGGATGTGAGAAAGGCCTCTTTGGCCACTGATCTGGGGACAGGAGAAGGAATGATGGGCCTTGACTCCATCTGCTCGGCTTAGCTAGCTCATTCAGAGTCTTGCCTCTCGTTATATCATCTGCGGGATTAGACTTTGAATCAACATAACGCCAGTCCTTGGGATCTGTTAACTCCTGTATCTCAGCTATTCTTGTTCCAACGAACACCTTAAATCGGCAGGAGTCGGCTTGAATCCATGCCAGCACAGTACTGGAATCTGACCAGAGAGTGACCTGATTTATGGGAACACTGAGTTCTGACTTTAGTAGTTTGGCCAGTTGTGATCCTGTCAAAGCGGCACATAACTCAAGGCGGGGTATTGACTGTTGTTTCTTTGGTGAAACTCTGGAACGGGCTGTTAAGAAGGCTACCTCTACATCTCCTTGAGAACTGAGTGTTTGAACGTAGGCCACTGAGCCGTAAGCTCGTTCCGAAGCGTCACAAAATATGTGTAGGTTTCTGATGCACTCGGGTTTATCCAACTCTGGAGTGACATAACACCTGGGAATGGATATGTGCTGAATATCTGGTAACTCTTGCTCCCATTCTTGCCAGGCGTGGAGCAGTTCATTAGGAAGCTGAGGATCATCCCATTCCCTTTTCTTGTCCCAGAGATGCTGAACTAAGACTTTAGCTCTCGTGGTGTAAGGGACGATATACCCCAGGGGGTCATACTGGCTGGCCAGAACTTTGTAGATATGGCGCATGGTGGGAGTGGAGCTTTTAATTGGCCGATACTTGTATGACAGTTTGTCCGATGTACAGTGCCAGTATAGTCCAAGTGCAGATTCTTGTGCATCTGGTTGCTCTTGGGCTAGCCACAATACCAGGGTATTTGATTTAGCTGTAGAAGGGATGGTGTCTAGTACTTGAGGGAAATTGCTGGCCCACTGTCTCAGATCGAATCCTCCAGTAGCTAGGAGGTTGTGTAACTTGGATGCCCGGTCTCTGGCTTCTTCCTGGGAATCAAAACTCTGAAGGAAATTGTCTACATAGAAGTGTTTCTCTATGCTCTCTCTGACATCTTCCCCAGGCTGACTATGATCGATGACATGCTTCTGAAGAGCGAATGTCGCACAGCAGGGGCTGCACGTTGTCCCAAACGGGAGAACCTGCCACTCATACACTTGGGGAGGCTGATCTCGGTTAAGGTCCCTCCAGAGGAATCTTAGCAGTGGGCGGTCATCTGGAAGCAATCGCACCTGATGAAACATACCTCTAATATCGCTACTCAAAGCGACAGTGTGTTCACGGAATCTCAGAAGTACAGACATCAGAGAAGGGCCCAGTGTGGGACCAGGGAGAAGCAACTGGTTAAGATTTTTCCCTCTATTTTGAAATGAACAGTTAAATACGACTCTGTTCTTCCCATTATGATGTGTCATGTGGTGGGGAATGTACCACGACTCCTTTGCTTGATCCACTTGATCAGGAGGTATCACTTTAGCATATCCAGCCTCCTTTAGCTTGTTCATCTCTAACTGGTAGGCAGCGGCTTGGGTGGAATCTCTGGCTAGTCGCTTCTCAATTCCTCTGAGGCAAGGCAAAATGCTTTCTGGGGTGGATTGCAAGAGGGGCATATTTTTCACTCGCAGTAAAGGTGTGGCATATCTGGTTACTCCATCTACCTCAACTCTTATGGTCTTAGACTCAAGCAGTGAAAGAGCCTCTTGATCCTGCTTTGAACGAGTAATGAGTTTCTCACTGCGGTACGGGAGCACATCTAGTTGCCACAATTTCTCCACTTGTCTATACAGATCAGTATATGGGTCTTGAGTAGCTGTGAAAAGACACTGCTGGCTAGGAAGGTGGTTCTTGATCTTATGAGTAGGCCCTTGTAAAGTCCAACCCAATCGAGTTTTGATAGCAGCAGGGCCGTTAGGTGGGCCAAGACGAACTGGCTCTATCGGGGTGATGAGATGAGGGCAATCTGACCCTATAAGGAGGAGTGGTTGAACAGATTCAGCTTGTGACAATGGTAGACCTTGTAAATGACTGTACTTGATTTGTAACTCATGAACTGGGTAGGTATGCTCCGCTAATCCTAGTGTCTCAGCTGTAAAGGCATTACGAATCATAAAGGAAGTTTTAGGTTGAGATGCTGGTGACACTGTAAACGTTACTGAAGCTCCATGCAGAGTGTGAAGATCTTGTCTTACTGTACGAAGAACCAGTTCCTCAGGTCTGCCAGTCAATCTAAGCTGCTGCGCTGCTGAATGCAGCAAGATGGTGCGTTCAGACCCGTCATCTAAGAGGGCATAGGTCTCTAAGCAATGACTGCCATTCCTCAGGAGTACTTTGCAAATCTTCAGTAAGACCTGTCTGCTGTCAGTAGGCCGATCTAGATACAGTGTTTCTGTTGTTGTGTTCACTAAACAACTTTCTGAACTGTTGACTTTAGGTGTCTCAGGTGACTTAACAAGTGACCGATCATTGACGTCATGGAGGATGTACAAATGGCGGCGATTGCAACTCTTACAGGGTGTCTTGAGATTACACTGTGCAGCTTGATGCGCTCGTCCACAGCGCCAACATCTCTTGTGTGACTGTATCCATTGTACTTTCTGATCTCTGTTAAGCTTCTGGAAACTGGAACACCCATTCAGGTAGTGATCTTGAGCATCACAGTACGGGCAGAACATTTTCCTATCTCTGAACTTGGGGTCAGAAGACTTATCTGGACTGTCACTGCATGCTTTCTCTGTACCAAGGAAAATACTAGTGGCCTTAGTTGGCTGTCTTGTGTCTCTAAAAGGTCCTCTCCTAGGGTCGAGCACTGGCTTATTTGTTGGAGGAAAGAATCTGGTGCTGTCCTCTTGAACTTGCAGCTCAAACTCTAACCACTCTGACAGATCCAACAAAGTAGGGATGGGAACCTGTTGTGGGTGGACAGATCTTCTAAAACTTGTCTGCAGGTCATGTGGAAGCTTACACAACAGTCGTGATACATGGGAACCACACTCTAACTCCATGTATCCTTTATTCCCCAGTTGTTGAAGCATACTCACAAGAGAACGGACTTTCAGTGCAAACATCCTGAATGCTCTCACATCTCCTTGGCGGATATTTGGACTGTCCATAAGCTCAGCTATCCTCTGAAGCGCCAACTGATGGGGCTGTCCATATTGTTGGTTAAGTGCCTCCATAGTATCTGAAAAAGGGTATAATGAGTTGCAGTAGGAATCTGCAATTAACAAAGCTTCCTCTAGTTTCAAATGATCAACCAGGATTTGATACTTGAATCTCTCCGTAGCGTCCATTGGCAGAATATTCTCTAGAGCTATACGCAGCCGTGAGAACTCCCTTGGATCTGGCTTCACAAAGTTTGGGATGGTTGGAGCTGGCCCCCTATATGTACTCTCTTGACTTGGGGGGGCACGCAGTGGTGTGGAACTGTGGCCAACTCTACCTTTGTCCACTCTGTCAGATGTTTTATGGGGAAAGGACTGGTACTGTTGGGGTCGAGATGGAGTTGGGAGCGATATTTGCTCTAACTGCTGAAGCCTCTGTTCCAAGTCATGTAGGCGATCTTGTTTTAATGACTCTGTACTATCACTCAGTCTCTGAGGTAGTTTGGATCTAGGGAGAGGGATGGGCCGGTCATTACTAGTGACTAGTGGAGTGTAGACGCGGGGTTGGGGAGCAGGGGAAAGTGCACTCTCTGGGTGAATACTGGTCTGTTCATTCACTGTAAGTAAGCTTAACTGTGCTTCCAAAGCCTCATTCCTTGCTTTAAGCTTCCCTATCTGCTCATATGAATGACGTCGCAGTTCCTCTGTCTCTCTCCGCAACTGCTGGAACTCTGTCAGAATGTCTGATGACAACTCAGGATTCTTAGAAGCATGCGATCGTTGTTGTTCATGCTCTCTATTGCTGGGACTCCACTCTATCAACTGCTCTGTTGTCTGCATACTGGCCCCATAGTCAACAAGCGGTAATGCAGCAGCTCCTTGCAATCTGGAATCATCACTCCACTCTGAGGATGTGTGTGCTCTCTGTTCTGACTGTAAACTCTGTTGATGATCAGTAAGCTCGAAATCTGCCAGGTAACTAGGTAGTCGCACCACTCTTCTGGGTCTGATTGCTGGCTCTGGATCACTCTGATACATCATTCTTATGACAGCTCATTAACTCCGGCTCGAAGGACCATTTGTAATGTAGACTAGTGTGGGTGCTGGTGGAAATTGAGCAGACATAAGTCGTCCGGTCAGAGACGAAGAACACTTTAATAAACAGATACTGGTTGAGAGTTTACAGTCCTTGGATTTGGAAGTACAGCAGAGCAGCACAATGCTTTGAAGTGTAGCTTAATATGAGTGGTTCTAAATGAACAGAAATAACAAATATCTATTAGTGCTGAACAGAAACAATAATATAATGACAATATGCTACACATAGATATCTCTTAGATATTATAATATAAGGCAGCAGAATAACAACATACTGATATATTCAGACATGTATGACATTAAATAACACTTGTGAATTAGCATTATATACACTAACATGTAAACTTGAGAGAATCAGTTATTGTGGTTTAACTCTCACCATAAATATCACTTCTAACATAAAGTAACAATATGTAAATACTCAAAGTGATGAACAGTTAACAATATTAAACCCAAATATTCCCTTTTACTCATCTCACATAAGTATTCATTAGCGAGCCGATGGATGATGCAATACTCGACGCCCGTGAACACACTTATATGATTATAATCAGTAATCAGTGATTATACTGAACCTAGGCATAGACAGCTAAACATTTTGCTATATAAATGATAAATAACTCTACAAATAACACTTTAAATGGGCACTCACTTGTATTTGAATGCACTCGGCAATAACAATGTGATGCTAGCGAAGTCTGTCCGTGCTCTGAACTGTTTCCCCTTTAACTATTAAAGGGATCATTTAACGGGGAAGGTGCGTCATGAATGTAATGCTTAGTAAATTCACAAGAGGGCGCTATTGTTCCATATATACATCACAGCCTTTTCTACAGGGTGGCCACAGCGGAATGAACCGCCAACTTATCCAGCATATGTTTTACACAGCGGATGCCTTTCCAGCTGCAACCCATCACTGGGAAGGATGAAATCTTTCTGATATTACAACACATTCTGTGTCACTATTTAAGTGGTCGAAAGGGCTCCGATATGGGTTTTACCATCGAATCAGTTTGCATGGGTGTCACGGTGATGCAGTGGGTAGCACACTCCCAGTGAGTCTCAACTGGGTCAGTTGGTGTTTGTGTGTGGAGTTTGCATGTTCTCCCTGCGTTGGTGTGGGTTTCCTCTAGGTGCTCCGGTTTACCCCACAGTCCAAACACATGCACTATAGGGGAACTGATCAACTAAACTGGCCTTAGTGTATGAGTGTGTAAGAATGTGAGAGTGTATGGGTGTTTTCCAGTGTTGGGTTGCAGCTGGAAGGGCATCCGCTGTGTAAAACATATGCTTGTATAGTTGGCGGTTCATTCCGCTGTGTCAACCCCTGATTTAATACAGGGACTAAGCCGAAAAGAAAGTGAATGAATGAATCAGTTAGTTTTTGATGTCAGTGTCAATCTGATTTCGTTTTGACATTAAGGTGTGTGCTGGAAAGTTGTGGCATTTGGTGATGTAATAAAAGTTGCTATGGGTGTGCTAAACTCATCTGAGTAGTTGCCTTGACATTGCTATTCTGTTGGCTTGATGTTGTGAGTGGTTGGTAGATTGTTTTTACTGGTGATCACACTATGTTATAGAGTTAACTGCATAGCCACACTCTAGCAACCACTCAGAACACTGTACCAGTGGCACAGCAACAGGTTAACTGCATAGCAACACTTTAGCAACCACTCAAAACACTGTACCAGTGGCATAGCAACAGTTTAACTGCATAACAACACTCTAGAAAACACTTGAAACACTATACCAGTGGCATAGCAACAAGCTATCTGCATAGTAACACTCTAACAACAACTCAGAACATTGTAGCAGTGGCATAGCAACAGATTAACTGCCTAGCAACAGCCTAGCAACTGCTCAAAACATGGTACCAGTGGCATAGCAACAGGCTAACTGTATACCAACACTCTAACAACCACTCAAAGCACTGTACCAGTGGCACAGCAAGAGTTTAGCTGCATAGTAACACTTCAACAACCACTCAGAACACCGTACCAGTGGCATAGCAACAGGGTAACTGCATAGCAACACTCTAGCAACCACTCAAAACACTGTACCAGCAGCATAGCAACAGGCTAACTGCAGAGTAACACTCTAGGAACCACTTGAAACACTATACCAGTGGCATAGCAACAAGCTACCTGCATAGCAACACTCTAGCAACCACACAGAACACTATACCAGCGGCATAGTAACAAGCTATCTGCATAGTAACACTCTAACTACCAGTGAGAACATTGTATCAGTGGCATAGCAACAGATTAACTGCATAGCAACAGCCTAGCAACTGCTCAAAACACTGTACCAGTGGCATAGCAACAGGCTAACTGTATAACAACACTCTAGCAGCCACTCAAAGCACTGTACCAGTGGCACAGCAAGAGGTTAGCTGCATAGCAACACTCCAGAACCACTCAGAACACTGTACCAGCAGCATAGCAACAGGCTAACTGCATAGCAACACTCTAGAAACCACTTGAAACACTATACCAGTGGCATCCCTGCTGAAAAATCCAGCTTAAACCAGCCTAGGCTGGTTGGCTGGTTTTAGCTGGTTGTCCAGGCTGGTTTTAGAGGGGTTTTGGCCATTTCCAGGCTGGTTTCCAGCCATTATTAGCCTGGTCTTAGCTGGTCAGGCTGGAAAATCCAGCTAAAACTAGCTTGACTAGCCTGGTTTAAGCTGGATATAGCTGGTTTTGGCTGGACTCCCAGCTTGGCTAGGCTGGACAAGCTGGTTTTAGCTGGCCATCTCCGAGCCTGACCAGTAAAGACCAGGCTGGAAATGGCTGGAAACCAGCCAGGAAGTGGCCAAAACCCCTCTAAAACCAGCCTGGTCGACCAGCTAAAACCAGCCAACCAGCCTAGGCTGGTTTAAGCTGGATTTTCCAGCAGGGATAGCAACAGGCTATATGCATACTGTAGCAACACTCTAGCAACCACTCAGAACACTGTACCAGCGGCATAGCAACAAGCTATCTGCATAGTAACAGTCTACAAACACTCAGAACATTGTAGCAGTGGCATAGCAACAGATTAACTGCATAGCAACAGCCTAGCAACTACCCAAAACGCTGTACCAGATGTATAGCAACACAACCACTCTGAACACTTTACTATTAGCAGTGGAACCTGTTGCTGTGCAGCTAATATAATGTTCTGAGTGGTTGCTAGCGTGTTGCTATGCAGTGAACTTGCTATGCAGCTAACATTCTGGGTGGTTGCTAGAGTGTTGTTATGCATTTAACGTTAACTTATCCCTATGCATCTGTTAGGGGGTTCTGGATGGTTGCTAGTGAGTTACTCTTAAGTGACCTTGACAAGCTTCAGTGGAGTGTAGCAGTGCAGCAGCACTAAGAGGAGTTCTGCATCAGACTCTGTGTTTCTCTGTCATGTGTCTTTGATCAGGAGTGTGGAAACTCACCAATGTTTTTCCATCTCAGGCTGTTTGATCATAAACTGGTCAATTATTCAGATTGATGTGGACTGGACGATTATTTTCCAGCACATCTGACAGGAACTCCAGAGGCTACTGATGTGGTCCATTACTGTGACTTCCATGTAGCTGCTTCTGAAGTTCACTCATAATCATTCGCAAACGCACAGATCGCTATAAAGTCAATGCAAATCGTCTGGGACTGTTTTAATGTGTTGCAGTGTTGTGTTCTGGGGGATTTCGATCATTGTGCAGCTGTGGTTTGATTAAATTTGATTGTTTTCACCTGTTTTTGGTGCTGCAGGTGAGTTTATTGTGTCTGATCACTTGGTAAAGTATTATTCATGTCTGGAGCTCAAACACACACTGCTGCTAAACATCAGAAGACGCACAGAAACACTTTACTCAAAGCACCTTTGCATACTCAGCCATGTACTTAACTCTCAGCAATAAACACGCATACTTGTGAATGGAAGAAGTGTGTGTGTGTGTGTGTCAGGTAAGGAGTGAGAGTGTCTGGCCCCGCAGTGAGCCAGCTGTGCAAACAGGCCGCTGGTGATGTCACACCGCAGGGGATTATGGGTAGGAGAGGGCAGACACACTTTGATGCCAGTTTTTATGGCGGTCCTGAGAGCAGGTGTGGGATCTGAGATTTAAGATGAAGGCTGAGAATATATATTACAGGAATGCAGATGTCGTCTGAGTTTATAAGTGAAAACAGACTATCGGCATTAATCTGCATGAGGCACATCCAAGATAACGTTCCAGAGACACTATAATGAATCAATAACAGCCCCAAATGTCAGTGACACCAGAGCAGCTCTTCACCACATTTATACTCTGCTGCCATCAAAACAGAGAAAACGAGAGCATCAAAACTATAAAGAGGAATACAGACATAATCTAAACATTTCTGCATCCCAAAACTGCATAAACCTACGTTTCATCTGTACATTCAGTCTAACACTTTGTTTTGATTTAACATTAGTTACTTAGTTAGTTAGTTAGTTTGTTAGTTAATTAGTCAGTAACTTAGTTTGGTTAGTTAGTTAGTTAGTTAGTTAGTTAGTTAGTTAGTTAGTTAGTTAGTTAGTTAGTTAGTCAGTAACTTAGTTTGGTTAGTTAGTCTGTTACATAGTTTGGTTAGTTAGTTAGTTAGTTAGTTAGTTAGTCAGTAACTTAGTTTGGTTAGTTAGTCTGTTTCATAGTTTGGTTAGTTAGTTAGTTAGTTAGTTAGTTAGTTAGTTAGTTAGTCAGTAACTTAGTTTGGTTAGTTAGTCTGTTACATAGTTTGGTTAGTTAGTTAGTTAGTTAGTTAGTTAGTTAGTCAGTAACTTAGTTTGGTTAGTTAGTTAGTTAGTTAGTTAGTTAGTTAGTCAGTAACTTAGTTTGGTTAGTTAGTTAGTCAGTCAGTCAGTTAGTTACTTAGTTATTTATTTAGTTAGTTAGTTAGTTAGTTGGATGGTTGGTTGGTTGGTTGGTTGGTTAGTTACTTTGTTTGTTTGTTAGTTAGTTAGATGTTAGTCAGTAGTTAAACTAACTAACTAACTAACTAACTAACTAACTAACTAAACTATGTTTGGTTTGTTAGTTAGTTAGTTAGTTAGTTAGTTAGTTAGTTAGTTAGTTAGTTAGTTAGTTAGTTAGTTAGTCAGTAACTTAGTTTGGTTAGTTAGTTAGTCAGCCAGTCAGTTAGTTACTTAGTTATTTAGTTAGTTAGTTAGTTAGTTGGATGGTTGGTTGGTTGGTTAGTTACTTTGTTTGTTTGTTAGTTAGTTAGATGTTAGTCAGTAGTTTAGTTTGGTTAGTTAGTCAGTCAGCCAGTCAGTCAGTCAGTCAGTCAGTCAGTTGGTTAGTTAGTTAGTTAGTTAGTTTATTTGGTTAGTTAGTTACTTTGTTTGTTAGTTAGTTAGATGTTAGTCAGTAGTTTAGTTTGGTCAGTCAATCAGTCAGTCAGTCAGTTAGTTAGCTAGTTAGTTAGTTAGTTAGTTGGTTGGGTGGTTGGTTAGTTAGGTATTTAGTTTGTTTGTTTCTTAGTTAGCTAATTAGTTAGTTGCACTGTTAGACATTTCAAAGGGTTTTTACAGTAACTTACTGGCAACACTGTTGCCAGTAAGTTACTGTATTTTAGATTTACAGTATACAACTGTAAATCCGTTTACAGCATGTTACTGTAGTGTCTGAAAATGGTTAACTACTGTAAAAACCTAAGTTAACAGTTAGCTACTGTAAACCTTTTAATTTTGTCCTAAATATTTTATAATATAATTTTATTAATATTATTTTAATACTATAGACCTAAAAAAGACACAATTACAAAATATTAACAAAATAAACACTATTTAAAACATTGGAGATGCTTAAAACAAGCTTAAAAATGTGTAAAAACATTACATTTCAATCATTCAAAATATTTTATTTTAAGAAAAAAAAAAACATTGAAAATGACAAAGCACATTAACATACATGTACAAAACTAATTTAAGTGTCTGACCTGCATATTGTTGAGAAAAAAAAACCCAATTGTACTAAGTACTACTGACATTAAACCAGACACAATTACAAAATATTCCATTCTTTAAAACATTAATAATGCTTAAAGCATTTAAGGAAAATGTGTGAAAATTACATTAAGCAATAAAATCAACACATTAAAAATAAATAAATCACACAAAGCACTAGAACATACATGTACAATAAAAATTTTAACTTCTGAATTGCATATTGTTGGAAAAATAAATATTTGTAACTATTAGCCGACTCAGAAACAACCCAACTTTAAAATATTACTAGTTCTGGTGTCAAATGCTCAACAAGGTCTGAATTCACATGTTCAAATGCAATTCATCTTTATTTCTATTGCACTTTTACAATGTAGATCAATGATGTCAAAGCAGCTTAACATAGAAGTTCTTGTAAATTGAAGCTGCTTCAGTCCAGTCTTCAGAATTGAAGCAGTAAATGTCACTGCTGAAAGTCCAAACACTGAAGAGCAAATCCACCGATCCACCAATCGTAGCCAAGCGATCCAGTGGCGACAGTGGCATGGAACAAACTTCACCAACTGACGAAAGTGTAGAATAAAATCCCTTGAGAGATACCAGGCTCAGTTGGGCACGACCAGTTCTCCTCTAGCCAAACTTGTGCAAGGCCGCAGTCTAGGCACCAGAGGCTTGAAAGTTCACCAGCGGGTGGTCAGGCTGGCCCATTGGATCAATGCGGAAACTCATTGATCACGTGTGTCTTTTAGGATTCACTCCTCCATGACCACCACAGCATCTGGTCAGGATTTGGCCCAGTCCAGGATTATGAAGAACTCTGGATAAGGACAAACAGACTAACATAAGCATAGAAGAAGCTTGTTTAAAAAAATTAAATCATATACTGGTTAATTATTTTGAAGCATGGCAGCTAGGTTGGGGTAGTTTTCAGCTGGTACTGAGCAACTGGCTCCTGCTCATAACCTGCTCACTACCATGTTTAAAAGATAACTAACCAGAATGTCCTGTTTATTTTTTTTCCCTAACAAGGTTTTACAAAAACATTGTAGCATTTGTGATGGGTTGATTCACTGCAGGACAGATTAGACTATTTGTTTTATGTATTCCTAATAAACTAAAACTGACTGAATACTGATAAAACTATTGAGAGTGTCTCACCTAATCCAAGTTCTCAGTTAGCTGGTGAAAGAAGGATAACTCACTGTTGTTCATGGTTGTCATTCTCTTCAGTACTTCTCCTGCTATCTTCTGGCTCACTCTGGTTGTTGCTGTGCATTTTGTTTCATCCTCTGGAATTATTTATACAAAAAATTTTATTATTTTATTTATTACAAAATATTTAGGCAACATGAAATGGGGAAAAAGACATTTAATACATAGACAAATGCATGTATCCCAATACTAATTATTGTATTTTGAAATGTCTGACCCATGACAGACCTCAATCTGCTCAAAAATATTATAAACAAAGATGAAAAAAAAACCTACTAAATGGTTTAATAAAAAAGGGAAAACGGTTTTTTTATTTAGCTAGCAACAAAACATGTGACACATTTTGTATTAAAAGTAACGTTAATATATTGAGAAACAAATAGATGTACAGTACTTACTGTTGTATGAGGTCCAGTTTGCACAGGCAGGCTTCCAGTATTCTATATTGAGACCATAAAAAAGCCAAAAATACAGATAAGAATACCATGCTACAATCCACAACCTCCACACAACTTTTTTTTTATTTGTTTACCTTGGTTGCTTACTGGTCTTGCTTATTTTTTAAGCATAAGGCTGTGCTGATCAAGATGTTCCTCTGAAATGCTGTTTGTTTCTTCAGACAAAACCTGCTGCTGTGCCAGTGCCATATCTAAACAGAAAAAAATATAATGGTAACAATTATGTTAAACCAAATGTCAAGAGTTGTGATAAAAAAAATAATTAGCAAACAATAAATAGCAAAAAGGTGGTTATTAGCATAATGCATAGAGGTAAAATTGGTTTTATATTAGCAGATTCAGACTTCCCCCTTAATAATTTAATTTCATAAAAGTATTATTTGCAAACTCTAAATAGCGAAATCATTTTAGCAGCTAATGACTATCAAAGTACAACATGCTCACGGTCAAATAAACAGTGTTAATGTTGATTTCAAGTCATACTGGCATGCTAATTCTGATCGAATATTCAAAGTAACATGGTAAACAGTATAGAGACTTCTAAATGAACGAATGTGCGAATATAAAACCAACTTTACCTCTATGCATATTGTAACGTTATAGATTTACGTTAACGTTCTTATAGGTTACGTCGCGATGTTATTTTCTCAAGCTAACGTTATAAGTTACTCTAAACCAGAGAAAAATAAGTTCACAACATCTAATATATATAGTATAAATCAATATAAGTTAAACGTTGCACGTTAAAATGAGTTTGAGTCCAATTCAGTATAAACTTAGCTCAGTTTAGCTAACAGTTAACATTACCATTTTAAGATCGCTTCAGCCAATGTTGCCGAGCAAACAAATGCTAATAGAGGTGCTCAAATCAATGTCGAGTGTTGTCAGCACAGACAGACGCGCTTTTACCTGGATTATTTGTTGGTCTTTCATTCATATTCTTCTGGGGGAAAACACTCTCTGCCGGACCGTTGTCTCGTGCTAAGTGTCCTCCAAAACTGTCTGCATACCTCTGGTTCCCTCCTAAACCAAAACCCGCTGCAACACCGGTTCCTATGTAAATAAATAAAAAGATATGACGAGAACAATGGCTAATAGTCATAAACAGTCTTATTTAAAGTAATAGTAGTGTTAATGTAATAAATTAAATAAAGGTAACATCTTAATAGATGATATATTTCTCAAATGGGTGAAATAACGCCAAGCCATAGAAAATAATAATAGCCAACTTTATACTTTACTTTGTTCTATTCTCGTCCACAAAACATTCTGTAAAATGAAACACTGCCTCAGCTTACCAGAGTAAAGTTTGTTAAATCCAGTATGTTCTTCAGGCACACTAATAAATTGTCCTCCAGAATTGCTCCAGGGTCCTCAGGCAAAATGTGGTGCAGAGTAGTCGAATCGCCGCAAGGTGGCGTTGAAGCAGTTGTGGAAAATACAGTATAATACACGAATTTTTACAAATACAGTACATCGCTGTATATGTTGTTCGACGTCACACTAAATTCCCATAATGCAACGGTAAATACAGTTATTTACCGTAAAAGGAATTTGCAGTATTACACTGGGTGAAATACAGTAAATAACTGTGTAATTTACAGAAATGTCTAACAGTGTGGTTAGTTCGATTAGTTTATTAGTTAGTTAGTCAGTTACTTAGTTTAGTTCGTTAGTCAGTCAGTCAGTTAGTCAGGTAGGTAGTCAGTAACTTAGTTTGGTTAGTTAGTTAGTTAGTTTAGTTTGTTAGTCAGTCAGTTAGTCGGGAAGTTTGTCAGTAACTTAGTTTGGTTAGTTAGTTAGTTTAGTTTAGTTTGTTAGTCAGTCAGTTAGTCGGGTAGTTAGTCAGTAACTTAGTTTGGTTAGTTAGTTAGTTAGTTAGTTAGTTAGTTTGTTTTTTATATATACAACTTAATGTCACTTTCAAATTTACACCAATACACGTGTGATTTAAAAAGAATAGCCACAAAAATATTAAATTATATTAGATTAATATTATGACATAAATATTAGATTAGATATTGTGAGCTATTTTATTAATCAGATAATCCGAGCTATTTTTAGAAGAGGCTCGCGGGCAACTCATGTGATCCTTGTGGGCTACATTGTGCCCATAGACACAATGTTGTTGACCCCTGATCTAGAGTGTTGCTATGTATTTAATCTGTTGCTATGCCACTGATACAATGTTCTGAGTGGTTGCTAGTCCACTGCAAGTTTAAAGGTACAGAAGGTTAGCACTGAATTGTGTAAAAATAATGTTACATTGTTTTGTATAGTGCAGCTTTACAGCTTAAACTAACTTCACATCTGAATAATAGCACAACACTGATATTTTCCTGTTCTTTACCATGGAGCTGCTGCGCAACACTCGGTATAAAGTGCTATAGAATAAATCTGACCTTTCATTCAGCGAAAAGTCGGGAGGAGGTTAAAGTTTTAAGCAGTTACTACATCACAAGCCGATGTGTATTGTTCGCCTGTGGTGTTTAATGCACAATCACTTTTTGCACTGGTGTTTTTGTTGTTTTTCTGGCGTCTCAGAAACGCACATGCTGGGTAACACATGCCGTTTCAGACTTGACCCTTGATCTTGAGGAGAATCTAAGATGTTTTTCCCATGAACTGAAGCCTGAGTCCCTCAAAGGCAGGTAATAGCTCCACTTACACGCCGTCAACTCATGCATTGAGGAAAGAAAATAAAAAGTGGATGTTGTCCAAAAGCCGCAGCCGTGTTGTCTTTCTATCATGACAGATCCTGAGCTTGTTCCAACTCGACAGAGATGTTTGCTTGAGCTCCAGAGCTTTGTGGTGGTATTGTGGCGCTTTCCAAGAACACATTCGTGACCCAAAGACATCATCATCATCATCATCCTCATCCTCGCTGGAAAAACATCCAGCTCAGATTCATGCGCTGATCAGTCGTGAGCGTGTACACACAAATACCCTCAGACTTCATATTTCTCTGGACGTGACAGAAACTCAAGGCAGCTAAATTGCATCCATTAGGGGATTTGATCTGGTAGATGTTTGTGCATGTTTGCACGTGTTTGTGTGTGGATTCCTGCACGTGCACTTGCATAGACATTGAATGATAACAACGCAAACCCCCAGAAAAGTATGTATTTGAATTGCATGTTAAATCTTGATCCATCTGTAT
>NC_133176.1:1117500-1127500 GCF_049306965.1 Danio rerio
AACCTAAGTACACTACAGTATTTATTACAGTTGATCAGTTCACTATAACTGATCCTACAGGATGCTGGAGCATTCATTAACAAAGAGCTGTAAACACTACTGTTTGCAGTATTATTTACTTACTTTACTATAGTATGGATTAAAAGCACTAAAATTACTATAGTATTTTTGTCCATGTGAGAGTAGTCCCAGTCCAAATAACATAATGATGTGTAGACTATGATATACTAATTGGTTCACATATCCTTTCTGATCAGGCACTCAGCGGGACACCTTAAAAAGTTACTTAAGCCCAAAATGGAGTCATTTTGGATTCACACTACAAACGGAGTTGGTGTGTGGTTGCTTTTGGCTTTGTACGGGGGAGATGCTCTGAAACGGACACACAAACACAAGGTTAGTAAGCGGGTTTATCACGCTATTCTGCTGGTTGTCAAGTGTTGTGGTGATGTTTTTGAGACTTTATTTCTTGTTTGTGTATGTTTTGGTTATGTTGGCTCAATCATTGTAGGTTCTGATAAACTGAACTTTAGTTTACTACTTTACTTTAGTTACTTTAGTTTTTACTTGTACTTGTACTTTAGTTGTTGTATTGTAATATAATATACATTATCATTGTTGAAAACTATAGTATTGGGTCATTTATTACATTGCTATATTTGTTGATGTGTTACCATAGGAACTATAGAATCACCACAATAGATCAGTTAGTATAGTTGTAGTGTTACCATAGCAACTGTGGAATCACAACAACAGACCAATTAGTATAGTTGTTGTGTTACCATAGCAACTGTAGAATCACAACAACAGACCAATTAGTATAGTTGTTGTGTTGCCATAGCAACTGTAGAATCACAACAACAGACCAATTAGTATAGTTGTTGTGTTACCATAGCAACTGTAGAATCACCACAACTGATCAATTAGTATAGTTGTTGTGTTCAAAAACACTATTCACTATAAATTACTATAGTACTTGTGTGTGCATGCATGCGTGTGTGTGTATGTACTTGTTTGAACTCCTCAAACCCCAATTAGGCCTGAATCCTGACCTGCTTTCTGTTTAATTGGAGTGTGAGAATCTACAGTGTGAGCATCTACAGTCCGCTGGAGTTTATTAGAGCATTATCAATATTCTACTGTGTGGAAAACAAGGCCTTTACTGTAGAGAGCCATACAGAAACGTGCACGCTGAGATTGTGTTGAGGAAACCCAGCCAAGATGTCCTCGAGTGACAGCAGAAACACACACACACACACACACACACACACACACACACACACACACACACTTTCATAGATGGATTACACTGCTTTCTGACACTAACTATGCTTAATTTAATTATTTCATAATATTATTAAATGTTTTTGTCTAATACCGTATTATTATTATTATTATTATTTAGAATTATAATTTTTATTTATTTATTATTATTATTATTATTATTATTATTATTATTATTATTATCAATATTGGAAATTATTATTTTAAATAATTATTTTAAATGATTATTTTGAAATATTTTTATTAATATTAATAATATTGTGAATTATTATTTAAAATATTATTAATTTTATTGTAAATTAATATTTAGAATAATTTATACTATTATTATTTTGAATTATTATTATTTTGAAAATAATAATAATAAAAATAATAATAATAATAATTATTATTATTATTATCATGAATTATTATTTTGAATTACTATTATCATAATTATTTATTATTATTATGATTACTGTAAATTATTATTTTGAATTATTATTATTATTGTGAATTATTATTTGGATTATTTATTTGAACTATAATTCTTTTTATTTTTTGTTATTCACGTTTATGAATAAATGTTTATAATAAAATATGCAAAATATGCAATATGATGTTTGGCATGATTTATTTATCTATTAAGTTATTTTATATATATATATATATATATATATATATATATATATATATATATATATATATATATATATATATATATATATATATATATATATATATATATATATATATATATATAAATATATATATTATGTATGTGTGTATTTATTTATTTACTTAAAGTAAAATAACATACTTACTAAATTAAATAATTTAAAATAAATAATAAGTGAATATTATTTGTAATTGGAATTTATGTATGAATGTATGTATGTATGTATGTATGAATGTATTTTTTAATTAATTTAAATAACATTTGTTAGTACGAGTCCCTTTATATATTTATTTAAATTTATTTAGTTTCTCTCCATTTATGACTCTAACCCAAGTCTTTTGACTCTCAGCAGTGGGTTATAGCGCTCATTTATTTTGAAGTGAACTTTAGCACAGGCTGTGAATCCAGGCGAGCAGTAGAGTGCAGAAAACACCATGCATTTACACACATGAGGACAATAAAGCTGTCTGTCCTCCTAAATGTACTGCGAGCTCCAGAACGCTTCACACCACACAGATAATGACAGAATCATGAAGATGAATCTCTTCCAGATGAACAATGAGCTGATTGTGGAGATCTGGACCATCTAGAGCCCAAAAAATACAGAGAAGGGAGAAATAAAAGGTGAGAAACTTCATTATTTACATGCATACATTCATAAATAATGAAAACAAAAAAATAAATGTATGTATAAACGAGGCCGGCATGGTGGCTGAGTGGTTAGCACTGAGGCTTCACAGCAAGAAGGTCGCTGGTTCGAGTCCCGGCTGGGTCAGTTGATGTTTCTGTGTGGAGTTTGCATGTTCTCCTCGTGTTGCTGTGGGTTTCCTCCGTGTGCTCCGGTTTCCCCTAAAGTAAAAAAACATGCGCTATAGGGGAAATGAATAAATAAATTGGCCGTATTGTATGAGTGTGTATGTGTAAGAGAATGAGTGTGTATGGGTGTTTCCCAGTACTGGGTTGCAGCTGGAAGGGCATCCACTGTGTAAAACATATGCTGGAATAGCTGGCAGGTCATTACACTGTGGCGATCTCTGATGAACAAAGGGACTAAGCTAAAGGAAAATGAATGAATGAATAAATAATACACAAATAAACAAACAAATAAATGAATGACTAAAATAATCTAACGAATGAATAAAAAGATGAATAAATTAATAAAAGAATAAATAAAGTAATTAATAAACAAACAAATAAGTAAAAATAAGTAAATGAATAAACAATAAAATGAATAAATAAATAACTTAATAATTAACAATTGAATAAATATATAAATAAAAATAATCAAATAAATAAATAAATATATAAAGAAAGAAAGAAAGAAACGAATAAATAAATTAATTTACTTATTAATTAATAAAAAATTGAATGAATTAATAGATAAAATGTTTATATATTTTTTTATTTAATGATTTTTTTTATGTATTTATTTTTTCTAGATTAATCTAAATGTACTGGATTATCATTATGATCATTAAATAAAGACTAGATAATTTTTCTTCCACAAACATTTTAAATATTGTCATTTAAAACATGTTTGTTTGTTTTTGAAAATGCTTCATTTTTTTGTAAATAACTTTTGCTTTGAATTTTTTTTTTCATTATTGAAAATCAGGGTTAATCCACCAAACCTTGCTTTATTACCTCTGAATAAAAATACATTTATAAAAACATTGGTATTTTGTTGTTTATTGCAAATATGACAATATTGTCATATTTATACAGCTGATGTCAGAATTATTCACCCGCCTGAATTATTAGACCCCCTGTTTATTTGTTTAACCAATTTCTGTTTAACAGAGAGCAGATTTCTTTAACACATTTCCAATCATAATAGTGTTAATAACTCATCTCTTATTTATTTCCTCTTTGTCATGATGACAGCACATAATATTAGACTAGATATTCTTCAACACACTTCTATACAGCTTAAAGTGACATTTAAAGGCTTCACTAGGGTAATTAGGGTAACTAGGCAGGTTAGGGTAATTAGGCAAGTTATTGTATAATGATGGTTTGTTCTGTAGAGTATCTGGGAAAAAATAGCTTAAAGGGGCTAATAATATTGACCTTAAAATGGTGATTAAAAAATAAATAACTGCTTTAATTCTAGCCGTACTAAAACAAATAAGACTTTCTTCAAAAGAACAAATATTATCAGACATACTGTGAAAATTTCCCTGCTCTGTTAAACATAATTTGGGAAATATTTAATAAAGAATAAAAAATTCAAAGGGGGGTTAATAATGCTGACTTCAACTATATATATATATATATATATATATATATATATATATATATATATATATATATATATATATATATATATATATATATATATATATATATATATATATATATATATACACACACAAATGAGGATGTTTAGTTTAGAAGAATGCATGAAAAAACAATAACTATTGACTGAACTAATGATTGTTTTTCCTACAATGTAAGTCAATGGTTACCGGTTTCCAGCATTCTTCAAAACATCTTCATTTGTTGAACAGAAGGAAACTCATAAATGTCTGTAAACACTTCAGAGTAAATATTAAGTAATTTTTAAATTTTGCGTGAACTAGCCATTTAAAATAACAGACTTCTGATATTTTTTATGATGGTACGGACAGAGTTAAGACCCCACATGAACTATTTTCTGGATTTATTTTTAAAGTTGTGTGTTTGAGTAAAAAAAAATAAATGGATGTAAAAATGTACAAGTGGAATGCATTTATTAATTTTTAGGTGAACTGTTTCTTTAGGGACCCTCATTTCTTTAATGAATACATTTAATGAGTGAATTGAATATGTTGTTGATGCTGCAGCGCCACCGTGTGTCCTTTCAGCGCACAGAGCTGCAGTGTATTGTGCGGTGCTCCGGCGCTCCCTGCAGGTCAGTCAGTATAACAGCGCTATACTACAACACAGTGTGTTTGTGTCCGGCAGGGGGCGCACTGAAATTTTTCACAGAATATAACACAGAATATTTCCAGGCCCGTATCCTGAGCCTTCAGACACTTCAGACACACACTATTATGCAGTGATCATTTATCTAGAGCAGGTAACGGGAACACATTGTCTTCTGGAGCAGAGCACGTATTCACAATATATGTCATCTTAAGAGCTCTCCTGAACAGAAGTAGCTTATAGTAGTCTTTTGAGTTCTCTCTTGAAACAAAGATAATCAGCTTCAGTCAGAAGTTTACCGAGGAACAGAGAGGTGTCTTAAGAAATTATTTTATTTATTTATTTTGGTTTTATTTAATGTTTTTATTTTCAATTTCAGTCATTTTTCAGTCAACTTTTTATAAATTAATTTTATTAGAAACTACAGCAACATTTACACAACTCTAACAAGACATCTATGAAATAAATAAATAAAATACAAATAAAATAAAATTCAAGTTTGTGATTTCCATTTCAGATATAATAAACACAACAGTTTGGCAGAAATATAGACATCAGAATGTACCCTATCAACATCAGGTTTGGCTATAATTGTACTTCTATGTAAACTTTGCTGTTGTACCATGACAGCAGCGTTGCAATAATAATACCCAGCGTTACTATCTATTTACCTAGCTGAAGACCATTTTCAGGTGCATCAAAATATCATTGCACTGCTACAGTGGCACGACAGCAAATTTCATGATTATTACGCCAGAATGACAGTATAGTTCAACCATATCGACATAGAAAATAGGAATTTTTAATTTTCTGTTGGCCTTAGTACATGATGTAACTATAGAAGAGTCAAGCTTTAAATAGGGAAATTAGCCAAACACTCCGGTCTTTTTTTAATATTCTAATCTCATCTGGTTCAATGATTTATGCTATATAAGATCGAGACTTGTAGCCCCACCCTACAAGAGCGATAACCCCACCCTAAATGACTGATACCCTTGTCCTACAGTACTGATAGCTCCGCCCTTAATGACTGATAACCCCACCCTAAAAGAGCGATAGCCCTGCCCTAAATAAGTTGTAACCCCGCCCTAAATCACAGATAGCTCCGCCCTTAATTAATGAGAGCTCCACCCTTCATGATTGATAGCCCTGCCCTAAATGACTGATAGCACCGCCCTAAAGGACTTATAACCCAGCCCTAAAGCATGGATAGCTCCGCCCTCAATGACTGATAGCTCCACCTTACATGATTGATAACCCTGACCTAAATGACTGATAACTCCACCCCAAATTAAGGATAGCTCCACCCTGAATGAATGATACCCTTACCCTTAATTACTTATAGCCCCTCCTAAAAGAAGTGATAGCCCGCCCTAAATTACTGATAGCTCCACATTACATGACTAATAGCTCCGCCCTAAATTACATATAGTCCCACCCTAACAGAGTGATAGCTCCGCCCTAATTGACTGATACCCTCATTCTAAAAAAACTAACAACTCCACCCTAAATGAATGATAGTTAGATCCTACATGATTAATAGCCCTGCCTTAAATAACTGATAGCCCCACCCTAACAGACTTGTAACCACCCCTCAAAGCATGGACAGCTCTGCCTTAAATGACTGATATTTCCACCTTACATGCTTAAAAAAGCCCTGCCCTCAATAACTGATAGCACCGCCCTAAATAAGTTATAACCCGCCCTAATGCACGAATAGCTCCGCCCTCAATGAATGAGAGCTCCACCTTACATGATTGATTGCCCTGCCCTAAATGACTGATAACTCCACACTAAATCATGGATAGCTCCACCCTTAATGAAGTATAGCCCCACCCTTACTTACTTATAGCCCCTCCTAAAAAAACTGATAGCTCCACCCTAAATGAATGATAGTTAGACCCTACATGATTGATAGCCCTGCCTTAAATAACTGATAGCCCCACCCTAACGGACTTGTAACCACACCTTAAAGCATGGACAGCCCTGCCTTAAATGACTGATATCTCCATCCAACATGCTTGAAAGCCCTGCCCTCAATGACTGATAGCACCGCCCTAAATAAGTATTAACCCCGCCCTAAATCACAGATAGCTCCGCCCTCAATGAATGAGAGCTCCACCCAAAGTGATTGATTGCCCCGCCCTAAATGACTGATAACCCTGCCCCAAAGCACAGATAGCTCCACCCTAAATGACTGCTAGCTCCGCCCTAAAGTCATTCCATATGACGTCATTTCGAGGGGGGAGGGAAAGCTATGATATCTGATTAAAGATTCTGAGGACACATTCATTTTTACAAAACAATGCAGCGTGCAGAAGCATTGTTTATAACAGCCAACACTATATACATATAAAAAGAGCACGTTTTGATTTCGTGCTGACTTTAAACTCAAGTGTTTAACTCCGTTTGTCAATTTCCAAAAAAAGGGGGAGTGTTCCTTTAAGATGTTTTGTGCATACAGGCCCCAGGTCAGTGTACATGCATCTGCCCCTTTTCATTTGGATTTAAAGATACATGCATGGTCTTTTCTGTCCTGTGTTGTCCTCCAGCGTCTCTCCTCCGCCTCCACAGGAATGTCTGCCTGTTGTTTTGACACGGGTTTTAAAGTATTAAGATGTCAACGTGCTTCAATTAAGCTCTCTAATCAAAGCGGAGCGTTTCAGGCCCTGCTGAGCGATGCGTTTGTCAAATATGTCTGATTACGGCTGTAAATCAGCAGAATTGGGAGCAGAATTGTTTTAATGATAGTGTCTGTGCGTCTATTGTGCGCTGATCTCGTCTGCTGGCTCCATCCCTCAGTTTATACACGCCGTTAATTCAGGCAGCTGATAAATCTCTCTCTCAGGTCTCGCTAATGTTAGTTTACTCGTTTATTGCTGTCTAGACATACAGCACGCTTAGACAAAACTCCTAGGATGTCTGTATGCTTTACGAGAACATGGAAAACTGTCATTGTGTGATTCTTAAAGGGACAGCACACCTAAAAATCTAATTCTGTCATCATTAATTCATCTATATGAAGCAGAGGCCAGCTAGAAGCCAGAGGCCTTGGTCTTTAGCTTCCTTGGTAGAGCAACCGACTCCCATGTGGAAAGTCGCCAGTTCGATCCCAGCTCAGAGCGGTGTAGGACCAGCGGGGTTACATTGGTGCCGTGACCCGGATGGGAGAGAGGTTTAGGGGGGGTGAGTGTAGCAGAGGCCGTGCAGGTAAACCTCACTCCTCTGACCTCTAAAGGTGCTCTAATGACAGACACTAGATGCCACAGTCTTTAGCCTCTTTGGAAAAACAACTGACTCTCATGCAGAATGTTGCAGGTTCGATCCCAGCTCGGAGTGGGATGGGTGGTGTTGCACCGTAGGGGTTACACATGAAAAGAAATGAGATTTTTTGGGGTGAACTGTTGCTTTAAAAACTTCATAGCAACACATAAGTCACAACTTAGAATACCTTAGCAACCAATCAAACACTCTGGAAACTAAATAGCAACTGCTAGAACAGCCTAGCAACTCCACAGTGGTTGTTGCTTGAAGTGATACAGCTGGAAGTTCATGAGACTTATTTATATTACTTTTTAAACTGTATTTTATTAGTCCCAACCCCAAACCTGCCCCCTCACTGTAATGTATAAACAGTAATTACACCAATAATTGGTTGTGTTTATAGGATGTTGCTATGCAGTTGCTAGGGTGTTTCTTGGTGTAGTTAGGTTAGGATATATGCTGCTTCCGAAACCGCATACTTCCATACTATATAGTACGCTAAAATCAGTATGCGAGCCGAGTAGTGTGTCCGAATTCATAGAATTGGAAAATCAGTATGCGAGAAGTACCCGGATGACTTACTACTTCCGGCGAGATTCAAGAGTGCGCATCCCATGCATGCTGCGCTATCCCATGATGCCCCGCGAGAATGAATGGGAGTAAAGCGACGCAATTGACGCAGGTAAATGGCGGATGTAGTACGTCCGAATTCCATTCATACTTTTCACATTCATACTGTATAAAACGTACTTTTCTAATGGCCGAGCAGTACGTTTAAATTCTAATGCAGTACCTACTGAGTAGTCGGCGGTTTCGGACGCAGCCTTCGTGTTTGCAGAGTAGTTTTCAGCATTTAACTCTAATGTTGCTTTGTAGTTGATTGCAGTTGCAAGAGTGTTGAGGTGCAATTTTTATTTAGAGCACTATCATTTAGGATTTCGCTGTTGCTAGGTTGTTCTAAGTTGTTGCTAGGGTGTTGCTATGCATCTACTATTGTGCTAAAAAGTGCACAGTTCTTTGCTGTTTTTAATTACTTCATTTTATTGATTGATATACTGTTTTTTAAAGATGTTGCTATGCAATTGCTCGGATGTTCTTTAGTTTAGTGCTATGCTGTTTATAAGATATTTCAAGTGGTTGCAAATTTTATTTTTATTTTAGCAATTAACTTTACTGTTGCTATGCAGTTGATTGTGGTTGCTAGAGTGTTGAGATGCAGCTGCTGGTTTTATTTAGAGCACTATCATTTGAGATTTACCTGTTGCTAGGTTGTTTTAAGTTGTTGCTAAGGTGTTGCTATGCTGCTACTATTGGGTTAAAAAGTGCACATTTGCTTTCTTTCATTCATACATTTTCTTGTTGGCTTAGACCCTTTATTAATCCAGGGTCGCCACAGCGGAATGAACCGACAACATATCCAGCATATGTTTTACACAGCGGATGCCCTTCCAGCTGCAACCCATCACTGAGAAACATCCACACACACTCATTCACACACACACACACACACACACACACACACACACACACACACACACACACACACACACACACACACACTGTACCGCATGTTTTTGGACTTATGGGGGAAACTGGAGCACTCAGAGAAAATCCACAAATGAACCCACAATTAATCCGGGATCGCCACTGCGAAATGAACCGCCAACTTATCCAGGATATGTTTTACACAAAAAAACCCACACGAACGCGGGGAGAACATGCAAACTCCAAACAGAAATGCCAACTGACACAGCCGGGGGTTAAACCAGCAACTTTCTTGCTGTGAGGCGATCATGCTACCCACTGCACCTCGTTATATTCAGTGTTGTTATTCACTGTAATTGCACTAGATGGATGTGCATAAGGAGTTCATGAGCGGTTAGGAAT
>NC_133176.1:1132500-1142500 GCF_049306965.1 Danio rerio
CTGAAGAGAAGGCCTCTTTTTTTTAAGACGCACGCACTCATACAGGGCTCATTGTTGGCGGTGTAGCGTCTGTGATCAGGCAGGCCTAAGAATGATCAGCCGACAGCCCCTTCTCCGCTTTCTTCCCATCTCACCCCTGATCCCGGGCCCCGGCGGCTCCACACAGAGCTCTCTCACAGCCCTGCACACTCCGATTATTATCAGACCGCCGCTTTTCCTGCTTTTTTTTTTTTTCATCTGCCCTCTGCTTTTGTCCTGTCTTTGCTCATTTCCTCTCATGCACCGGCGTGTCCTCGCTCACCTGCGGCATTCTGTTGTGTTTGGATCTCAGTCCGTGCATGACATAATTCCATTAGATCAGTTTTTTTTTGGGACTTGCATAAGGTTAAACGAAGCGTCCAAGCTGTTGTGGTGATTTCTGTCATTATGAAGTCACGTTTTAATAAGATTAGCTGTACTGTCTTGGAAATCTGTTGAGGATTTTTTTTTTGGGAGATTCATATCTCAAATGTGCTGTTGTTGAAATGGAAAATGCATGATATGATTTGTTTATGAATTGTTTATTATTTGTTATTAATTATTTAATTGGCTGTACAGTCTAGGAAATATTTTAAAGATCTTTTTGATGAATCTTGCGCGATGTACATCTCAAATGGGCTGTTGTTGAAATAGAAAAAGCACAAAATCAGGTAGACGGGGTGAATACTTTTGCACAGGTTTTTAGTGACTTTAACGGTGGCATGTTTTTGGGATGTTTGTTTCTCCTAAAATATGAAGTCATATGATTTAATAAGACTAGCTGTACTGTCTGATATCTTTAGAGGATGTTTTAAAATTCATTTGGTTAGATTTATATCTCAAATGAGCTGCTGTTAAAATAGAAAACCAGGTAATGTAGAATCTGTGAATTTACAAATCACAACATACTACAGTGTGTGTGTGTGTGTGTGTGTGTGTGTGTGTGTATATATATATATATATATATATATATATATATATATATATATATATATATATATATATATATATTAAAGTGTTTGCAATTTTTTTGTTAATGAATGCTACAGCATCTTGCATTATTAATTTTAGTGAAGAGAGAGATCAACTACAAGAAATGCTGTTGAATACTTTAGACTGTAATCTGTGTATAGTAGTATATATGTTGTGTATAGTAGTCTAATATAAACTATAGTAAAAGAAAATTTGTATTGTGTCATTTGTTTATATTTACTGTTTGTTGCATTACCATAGCAACTGTAGAATCACCACAACAGATCAGTTACTATAGTTGTTGCATTACCATAGCAACTATAGAATCACCACAACAGATAAGTTACTATAGTTGTTGTGTTACCATAGCAACTGTAGAATCACCACAACAGATCAGTTACTATAGTTGTTGTGTTACCATAGCAACTGTAAAATCACCACAACAGATCAGTTACTATAGTTGTTGTGTTACCATAGCAACTATAGAATCACCACAACAGATAAGTTACTATAGTTGTTGTGTTACCATAGCAACTGTAGAATCACCACAACAAATCAGTTACTATAGTTGTTGTGTTACCATAGCAACTGTAGAATCACCACAACAAATCAGTTACTATAGTTGTTGTGTTACCATAGCAACGATTTAATCACCACAGCAGATAGGTTACTATTGTTGTTTTACCATAGCAACTGTAGAATCACCACAACAGATCAGTTGCTATAGTTGTTTAGTTACCATAGCAACTATATAATCACCACAGCACATAAGTTACTATTGTTGTTTTACCATAGCAACTGTAGAATCACCACGACAGATCAATTACTGTAGTTGTCATGTTACTATAGCAACTATAGAAACACCACAGCAGATCGATTACTATAGTTTTGTTACCATAGCAACTGTAGACTCTATAGAATCTCATCGTTGTTCAATTGACCGTTAACAGAAATCTTTTTGAACTAATAATAACTGGTTTTGTCTTGCACCAACTTTCACTGCATAATAAAAGTTCATTTTACTTAAGCATTTAAATTAGAATGATTGAGTTATGAATATATAAATAATTAAAAGTAGACTAGAAAGAAAGAGAACAGAAATTGGCATTAGTCTTCACTGCAGCAGTTTCCGTCGGCTCATCTGCTGTTGATGAACTCACAGTCTCAGGTTCTGCATGTTTCCCAGAAGTCTTCATCTTTCTTGCAGTGATCAGTCGCCACGACGACACGACCAACTCCCAGGTTATGATGGGTCAGCGGTTCGTGTCAGGCGGCGGTCTGACATCATCACAGGCCTGTCAGTTAACATCGTCCGTCAACATTTGTCGGTATCCATAGCAATGCTCGTTTTCCCGCTAGATCTTGATCCTTACTGGTACAGACTGTGGAGAGAGGTCACCTGCAAGGTCAGCAGTGTGTGTGTGTGATCTAAGTTTTCTCCTCTAATCGTCAAGACAACAGTGACCGCATCATTCCGACTCAGTGTTTCTCATTTAAAGTGTACGGTGTGCCACAGGGTTCGCTCATCGCACCATTAAACTTGTGCTTCATCCATGAACGCTCATGTCCACATGCTTAACCCTTGTCTGCTGTTGGGTCGTTTTCATGCACTCTGGGCTGAACTTGAGGCTTAATTTGGCCTCAGCTTTCTCCGTGTTTAAGCAAATGGAATTATTTTTTTTGTGACAAATTCTAGTTTGACATATATTTTGGTGAAAATGCTTTGGAACAATACACTCTGGGTAAACGGACTCGCCTTTGGTTATGTTGGTGGCTGGTTTTGCCCCATTGACTTCCATTATGAGGACATTTATTGATTGCAAAGCCATGACAGCATATAATCATGCATTACTGATTGTTGCTGGTTTTCCCTATTGGGAAGATGGACAATTTAATCATTTTTGCTGTTGATTATCAGTTACATGGGCCAATAAAAGCTTAATTTTTGCCTTTTATTTTTTGTCTTTTCAGTACGTGAGAGTGTAAGAGAGACCTTTGCACACTTACCTTGATATGTCTCAGAAACTCAGAATAAGCCCCTCAACTCTCAGAACACAGTAACACAGTGGGCTCCATCATACGCCAATAAGAAAAAACAAACACACTCTAAGAACTGGAAGGGCATCCGCTGCGTAAAAACTTGCTGGATCAGTTGGCGGTTCATTCCGCTGTGGCGACCCCAGATTAATAAATAGACTAAGCCGACAAGAAACTGAATGAATGAATGAATGATAACCCAATCTTTGAGATTAAATATCCCGAATAACAGGGAAAACCAGCAGCAATCAAGTACGCATGATTATACGCTGTCATGACTTTGCAATCAAAAAAAGTGCTTATAATGGAAGTCAAAAACAGCCACCACAGAACAATCAGTGCATTTGAGCAATACACGAGAGTCAAACGTGCAAGTGAACGCTAAAGGAGGATCATGCATGCATTTTACAGCTGTGCGTTTATAAACGGTGACCAAACAAATGATTATTTTATGGTGTTTGCTTAGGCGTCTCAAAAGAGAAGATGAAGATCAATGCAAAGTAAAGATCCTGCGCAGTCATAGGTCAAGTGTGAAGTGCCTGGAAAAGGCGGCTCGTCTGATGCTGGATAAAGTGGCACGTTCTTTCTAGCATTCCGCTCATTCTGCTTTTCCTGCAGCTCAATGGAAACGAGTGCAGAGAGGAGAGAAAACAGACATCCTGCCATGACGACCAAGACACAAGCATTCAAAACACTCACAGCTATGGTTGCAGAAGCTAACGTGCTTCCCAATTTTAGCACAACATACAGTTGAAGACAGAATTATTCGCCCTCCTGTATATTTTATTTCCACAATTTCTGTTTAACAGAGAGCAGATTTATTTTATTTAACACATTTCTAAACATAATAGATTTAATCACTGGTGTCTTTTCTCTTTGTCATGATGACAGTAAATAATATTAGACTAGATATTCTTCAAGACACTAGTGTTCAGCTTAAAGTGACATGTAAAGGCTTCACTAGGGTATTAGGGTAAAGTTAGGGTAATTAGGCAAGTCATAGTATAACAGTGGTTTATTCTGGAGATAATCCAACACTAATATTGCTGAAAGGGGCGAATAATATTGAGCTTAAAATGGCTTTAAAACTATTAAAAACTGCTTTTATTCTAGCCGAAATAAAACAAGTAAGACTTTCTCCAGAAGAACAAATATTATAGGAAATACTGTGAAAAATTCCTGAATCTGTTCAACATCCTTTGGGAAATATTTGAGAAGGAATAAAAAAACAAACAAAAAAGAAAAAGAAAAAAAAAGAGGGCAAATAATTCTGACTTCAGCTGTATCTCTTTTTGCAAAATCAAGATCTGCCTGGTTTATTACCATCACTGAATAACTGAAAAAAGTGCTCAGAAATGTCCTTTAAGAGCTTTATAACTGCCTGGTTTTGTTCATAGACTATCATTAAAATAAGAGAAACTAAAAACATGCTTAGTGTCAATATCAGGACAGTTTTTTTCTTAGTGCAAGTTAAAGGGTTGCAAATAAATGGTAAGTAGCACATTGAAAGACATTTGAAACTTTTTAGAGGTAATTTAATAATAATAATGATAATGATAATGACAATAATAGTAATAATAATAATAATAATAATAATAATAATAATAAAAATAATAATAATAATAATAATAAGAAGAAGAAGAAGAACATTATTAATAATAATAATAACAACAAAAACAATATAATAATGATAATAATAATTATGATGATGATAATAATAATAATAATAATAAAAATAATAATAATAATAAGATTAATAATAACAACAACCAACAACAACAACAACAACAACAACAATAATAATAATGATAATAATAATAATAATAATAACAATATAATGATAATAATTATAATAATAATAACAATCATAATAATTATGATGATAATAATAAGAATAAGAATAAGATTAATAACAACAACAACAACAACACTAATAATAATAAAATAATAATAATGATAAAAACAACAACAACAACAACAACAACAACAATCATAATGACAATAATAATAATAATAATAACAACAATAACACTAATAATAATAAAAATATGAATAATAAAAATAATAATAATAAAAAAAATAATGATAAAAACAACAATAACAATTGCCTCACAGCAAGAAGGTCGCTGGTTTGAGCTGCGGCTGATCAGTTGGCGTTTCATGTGTGGAGTTTGCATGTTCTCCGCGTGTTGGCGTGGGTTTCCTCCGGGTGCTTCGGTTTCCCCCACAGTCCAAACACATGCGCTATAGGGGAATTGATCAACTAAATTGGCCATAGTGTATGAGTGTGAATGCAAGAGTGTATCCGCTGTGTATGTGAGTGAATGAGTGTGTATGGATGTTTTCCAGTGATGGGTTGCAGCTGGAAGGGCATCGGCTGTGTAAAACATTTGCTGGATAAGTTGGTGGTTCATTCCGCTGTGGCGACCCTTGATTAATAAAGAGACAAAGCCAAAAAGAAAATGAATGAATGAATGTATTAAAAATAGATAGACTCTAAGAATCACATGTTGAAATTATACATCAGAGGTTACAGTAAAAGTCATTCAGTAAAACACTGAAAACCTGATATGTTGGATTAATAAATGAGGTGCAATTTGAAATGAATGTGTTAATCTGGCTCAATAAGCATGCATATGAATTACACAAACTACTGAACAATAAAGCAGAACTCCTAATAGCTGATGGATCATCCACACATTGCTTATGTGTAGCGTAATATGAATATATTTATACCACAGCGATACTGTGAAATAATGACTTCACCTAATTCCTCACACACATCATGAGTTCAAAGTTATTAGGACACGGCACATGGATCATGCAGTATGTGGTTTTAAATGTGACAACATTTTACTAAACTTCTTCTTTTGTTTGTTGCATAATAGAAACGGCATCATGTTACTTGATAAAGGGTGATGACAGAGTTGTAGTGTGAGTGACTCCCTTAAGTGTGCAATTTAATAAAGAAATAACCCAGATAGTGTGTCGTCTGCATTTGAATGGCACATGTAGGCCGCAGTAAGTGGAGCACGAATGACTGAATTACTGTTGATAAAACCACGCTTAATGTCTCACAGCAGAAAAGGCATAAACACAGCCTGGAAGAACAATTAACCCGGATCATGCTGGGATTTGCAGGCAGCGTTCGTGGTCTGGAAAGCTGCACATCGCTGACTGTTTGGACCCGGGCATGGGAAAATCTCCATGGAGACTCCAGCACACTCGTGATAATTAGAAGAATGTGACGGCTGATTAATACGAGGCTGCATGTGGTGTCTGTGTGGTCTCAAGAACACTCGGCTAATGGGGAATGTGTCTTCAGGCAAAGTACTTTCAGAGTTACAAACTAACACTCTTCTTGCGAAGCTGATAGAATTATTCATATTAATATCATTTTTTAATTTCCTTCACCGCGGTATGAACCACCAACTATTGCAGCATATGTTTTACACGGCGGATGCCCTTCCAGCTGCAACCCATCACTGGGAAACACCCATACATACTCATTTACACACACACGCACTCATACACTACGGCCAATGTAGTTCATCAATGTAGCGCATGTGTTTGGGCTGTGGGGGGAATCGGAGCATCCGGAGGAAATCCACGCGTAAGCAGGGAGAACATGCAAACTCCACACAGAAATTCCAACTGACCCAGCCGGGACTCAAACCAGCGACCTTCTTGCTGTGAGGCGACAGCACTATTAATATAATGTATTAATCTAATAGAACAGCACTCAGAATCGTTAATGTCCTGAATAGGGCTGCATGCTAGCGGAAAAATAGATGAAATGCGAGTATTTAAGTGACAATGTTTATTGCGGTTTAATCTTTTTTTTTTTTTTTTTGCAATACATTGTCATTGTGTTACAGTTGTAATAGAATGTATTGTGATATTTGTCTCAGCTGTGCCAGCGTTTATGCATTTATACTCCAGTTTTTAATTGCATGTACAATGTAAAAAGCAATGGTCTGAGAACTGAGCCCTGTGAAACCCCATAATGAACTTCTGACTGATACAACAAGTTAAACTGTTAAATAAGTTGCATTTTCAACCTAAATAGTTGTCAGCGATAAAAACCCCATAATGCAATTAAAAATAAATGGATGGATACATACTAATGTTTATCCTAGATAAATCGAGAACAGTATTAAGATTCAGTTTACATGTGAAGAATGTACTGTGATATCGTCCTCCGCTGCATCAGCATTTATGCATTTAGATCGCAGTCGATGTTTACATTTATACAGTAAATGCATGCAGATATTAAAGTCCCACACACTTACTAATGTTAGCACTTACTAATGGTGAAAAGCAATGCTCTGAAGACTAAACCCTGTGGTACTCCATACTGAACTTTCTGACTGATATAATTTCCTGATTATTGCCTTGGTTTGTTAATTTCTTGGGAAACATTATTTTAAAATAACAGGAGGGCAAAGAAATGACGTCAACAGTATCTGTGAAAGTTTATAGGTGTAAAAATGTGCATTGATGTATTTGAATGTTACAAATGTGTTATACTACACTACAAAGATGTAAAATAAATGAATGTGGAAGATTATCTTGAGTTTAAGTTATTTCATTGTTTTGTTTATAAAGACTGCAGAGTGATGCATGGAAAAAGGCCTTTGAATAACTGTTAAAGTAGCTTGTGTTGTACATTAAATGTGTCCCTTAAAAGCACAAGTGGCCCTCAGTTACTCTAGAACCGCCACTGGTGGTTGCATGTACAATGTAAAAAGCAATGGTCTGAGAACTGAGCCCTGAGGTACTCCATAATGAACTTCTGATTAATATAACTGTTAAAATAAGTTACATTTCAGGCTAAATAGTTGTCAGAGACTCTATTATGCAATTAAAAATACACAGACAAATACACACTAATAGTTTATTCAAGTTAAATTGAGAACAGTGTAAAGCATTAAGATGTGTTTTCCTCAGCTGCGTCAGCGTTTATACATTCATACCCTGCTTGATGTTTACATTTATACAGTAAATGCATGCAGATATTAAAGTCCCACACACTTACTAATGTTAGCACTTACTAATGGTGAAAAGCAATGCTCTGAAGACTAAACCCTGTGGTACTCCATACTGAACTTTCTGACTGATATATATTCCTGATTATTTCCTTGGTTTGTTGACAATTTCTTGGGAAACATTATTTTAAAATAACAGGAGGGCAAAGAAATGACGTCAACAGTATCTGTGAAAGTTTATAGGTGTAAAAATGTGCATTGATGTATTTGAATGTTACAAATGTGTTATACTACACTACAAAGATGTCAAGTAAATGAATGTGGAAGATTATTTTGAGTTTAGTAATTTCATTGTTTTGTTTATAAAAACTGCAGAGTGATGCATGGAAAAAGGCCTTCGAATAACTGTTGAAGTGGCTTGTGTTGTACGTTAAATAAAAGCACAAGTGGCCCTCAGTTACTCTAGAACCGCCACTGATGGTTGCATGTACAATGTAAAAAGCAATGGTCTGAGAACTGAGCCCTGAGGTACTCCATAATGAACTTCTGATTAACATAACTGTTAAAATAAGTTACATTTCAGGCTAATAAGTTGTCAGAGACTCTATAATGCAATTAAAAATACACAGACAAATACACACTAATAGTTTATTCAAGTTAAATTGAGAACAGTGTAAAGCATTAAGATGTGTTTTCCTCAGCTGCATCAGCGTTTATACATTCATACCCTGCTTGATGTTTGCATTTATACAGTAAATGCATGCAGATATTAAAGTCCCACACACTTACTAATGTTAGCACTTACTAATGGTGAAAAGCAGTGGTCTGAAGACTAAACCCTGTGGTACTCCATAATGAACTTTCTGACTGATATATATTCCTGATTATTTCCTTGGTTTTGTTAATTTCTTGGGAAACATTATTTTAAAATAACAGGAGGGCAAAGAAATGACGTCAACAGTATCTGTGAAAATGTGCATTGATGTACTTGAATGTTACAAATGTGTTATCCTACATTACAAAGATGTCAAGTAAATGAACATGGAAGATTATTTTGAGTTTAAGTAATTTCATTGTTTTGTTTATAAAGACTGCAGAGAGATGCAAAGAAAAAAAGGCCTTCGAATAACTGTTGAAGTGGCTTGTGTTGTACGTTAAATAAAAGCACAAGTGGCCCTCAGTTACTCTAGAACCGCCACTGGTGGTTGCATGTACAATGTGAAATGCAATGGTCTGAGAACTGAGCCCTGAGGTACTCCATAATGAACTTCGGATTAACATAACTGTTAAAATAAGTTACATTTCAGGCTAAATAGTTGTCAGAAACTCTATAATGCTATTAAAAATATACAGACAAATACACACTAATAGTTTATTCAAGTTAAATTGAGAACAGTGTAAAGCATTAAGATGTGAAGAATGTGTTTTCCTCAGCTGCGTCAGCGTTTATACATTCATACCCTGCTTGATGTTTGCATTTATACAGTAAATGCATGCAGATATTAAAGTCCCACACACACTCTCATCACTTCCATCATGAATGTGTAAAACACAAAGCACACACTCGTTCCCAGAAGTCCAGAGATGGACACTTTGACCGCTGTGACGGCATCCCTGAGATCTTTGAAGCGCCTGTGTTTATGTGATGAGGGAGTGACGCGTCTGCTGGCCTGTTGACTTTGAGCCGTGTTGCAGATTTTCGTGACACAGTGTCGAGAGTTTGGCTTCTCTCTGAAGGTCTGCAGGTTCACTGTATGTGGTGTTTTGGCATGTGAGCGTCGTCATGGCAATGCAGCGTTTAATATGAACGCCTCAGCGCTGTTGGTGTTGCTGGGAAACTGTTTGCTTCACACGTCCAAACGCTGAATGTGCTGTTTTTTCATGCCTCCCACATTACTGCAAACTGACCCGTGTGCTGCTGGAGAAACCATGCTGATCTCTCTTATGATGAGCAGGCCCACACAGAATCTGCAGATTGTTGAGTC
>NC_133176.1:1147500-1182500 GCF_049306965.1 Danio rerio
AATTAGTTAATTGATTGAATGATTGCTACTGAAACATGGATGAGATGAACAATGAATCAATGAATGAGTAAACTAACTAGTAAATGATTAAACACATTTAAGTGAGCATAATTCTGTGAATGAATGACTGAACCAATCAATCAGTCAATCAATGAATTGAATGAATGTACGAATTGAATGCATGAATGAATTAAATTTATGATTGCTAGTGAAAATGTAAATAAGATGAACAATGAATCCATAAATGAGTGAATGAACTAGTAAATAAATAAACACATTTGTGTGTGGACAATTCTGTGAATGACTTGAATTAATAAATGAATGAATGAATCAATCAGTGAACTGAAGGAATGAACGAACGAATTGGATGATTGAATGAATTAAATGAATGATGGTTTGTGAATGAATGAATGAATGAATGAATCAATGAATCAATAAACTGAATGAATGAATGAATTGAATGATTGCTAGTGAAACGTAAATGAGATGACCAGTGAATCAATGAATGAGTGAATGATCTAGTAAATGATTAAATACATGGTGTCCAGATAATTCTGTGAATAAATTAATTGATTTGAATGGATGGATGGATGGATGGATGAATCAAAACATAAATGAGATGAACAAGGAATGAACTAGAAAATGATTTCTCATTTGTGTGTAGATAATTCTGTGAATGAATGAATTGAATGTATGAATGATTGCGAGTGAAAAGTAAATGAGATGAACAATAAATGAATCAATGAATGAGCGAGTACATATTAAACAAATGCATGTGTTGATAATTCAGTGCATTCATGAATGAATGACTAAATGATTCAAATGCACGAGTCAATGAATCATTCAACACCACCATCATCCATCTGGTTCTGAATCAGTTGGAAGCAGTTTTAAATCAGAGCAGTTTTTAAAGTCACAAATTAGCAATGTACATGTCAGTGTTTATAGTTGTGTTCAAATTAATCTTATTTTAAGCATGAGCTTGTATGCTCAGTCTGCTTGTGCATGTCAGCTCCATATTCGTATGCACAGTAAAATCTAAAACTCAGTATTCTTCTTTTGTTTTGTTTTTTTGTCCTTAACATGAATATTATTTTCCTCATTTCTCATTTGTTCTTAGGCCGCTGTGTCTGTGTTTTTCTCTTCGCGACCCCTGAACACGATACATTTCATTTCAGCACAAACTCTGTGTTCCTCATTAATGAAGTCAAATGGTGTTTCAGTCTCCGTCCTCACAGTGTTCCTCCAGTAGCCGTGGGATCATGCGTGTAATGTCTGGCGCTGGAGATGATGTTGTGTTTGGACGGTTTGTGTTCAGCTCTGCTTTCCTTTTCATGAAGATTAATGAAGATGAACAGATGCTGGAGATTCCTGACGCTCCTCGGCTGATAACCTCAGATTCCTCACCGATGCTCTCACCGTTATTTACAGCTCCACTGTTACTTCTCGGAGCAAATCGTTCAAATGCTGCGTCTGAAAAATACTGTCTGCGTAAGAGCCCACAATCCAAACCAATGCAAAAGAGACCTGATGCCATGAAGATGGAGAAACATGATAAAAGGGTGTGAAGGATTGAAGGAGGATTATTACTGGAAGACTTTACTTACTGTGTGATTTCTGTTGAAGCAATGGGAGATCAAATCAAACTACACTGTTATGAATAGATGGATGAACAGATGGATTGATAGAGGGATAGATGGGGAGATAGGTATCAGGATGTTCAGATAGATAGATAGATAGATAGATAGATAGATAGATAGATAGATAGACAGACAGACAGACAGACAGACAGACAGACAGACAGTAAGACAGACAGACAGACAGACGGATGGATGGATGGATAGATGGATGGATAGATGAATGGATGTATATATGGATAGATGGATGGCTGGAGAGATGGATGGATGGATGGATAGATAGATAGATAGATAGATAGATAGATAGATAGATAGATAGATAGATAGATAGATAGATAGATAGATAGATAGATAGATAGATAGATAGATAGATAGATAGATAGATAGATAGATGGATAGATAGATGGATGGATGAATGGATGGATGCATATATGGATGGATAGATAGAAAGATTAAGAGATGGATGGAGAAATGAATAGATAGATGGATTGGTAGGTGGATGGATGAATGGATTGATGGATAGATGGAGAAATATATAGATAGAATGATGGATGTATATATTAATGGAGAAATGGATGGAAGGATGGATGGATAGATGGATTGGGAGTTGGATGGATAGATTGATGGAGAAATGTACGGATGGATGGATAGATAGAAAGATAGATTGAGAGATGGATGGATGGATGAATGGATGGATGGATGGATGGAGAAATGTATAGATGGTTGGATGGATGCATATATTGATGGTGAGACGGATGGATGGATGGATGGATGGATGGAAAAATGTATAGATGGTTGGATGGATGCATATATTGATGGAGAAACTGATGGATGGATGGATGGATGGATAGGTAGATGGATGGAGAAATGTATTGATGCTGGATGGATGAATGGAAAATGGAGATTGGATTGGATGGATGGATGGATGGATGGATGGATGGGGGATGAATGGATGGAGAGATGGAAGGATGGATGGATGGATGGAGAAATGTATTGATGCTGGATGGATGAATGGAAGATGGAGATTAGATGGATGGAAAGATGGATGGAGAAATGTATTGATGCTGGATGGGTGAACGGAGAGATAGACAAATAGATGGAGAGATAGATGGATGGAGAAATGGATACATAGATAATTGATGGATGGATAGACAGACGCATGAATAGACAAAGGTAAATGTATGGATAAAGAGATGTGTGTGTATATATATATATATATATATATATATATATATATATATATATAGATGGATGGATGGATGGATGGAAACATTGATAGAGAGGTGGATGGTATGTATGCATGTATGGACACTCTGACAGACGGATGGGTGGATAAAAGAATGGATAGACAGATGCATAGGAATATAGATGAAAGGATGGTCAGGGAGACGGATAGATGTATCAATAGACAAATGAATAGATTGATGGATGGAGGGATAGATAGACAGATAGAAAAATGTATCAGTATAAAGATGGATAGACAGATAGACAGATCGATGAGTCCTGAACGCTCTGATGCTCCAGTACTGAGTGTGTTTTTCAGATGTAAACATCCTGCGAAAGTAACGTGTGTGTGTGTGTGTGTGTGTGTGTGTGTGTGTGTGTGTGTGTGTGTGTGTTATATAATGTGTGTTGTGTCTGTGGTGTTCAGTGTGTTCATCACAGGTGTTGTGCACCTGTTCTCCACATTCCTCCATCCTCCAGCAGATCTACTGTACACAAACACACATACACGATCCTTACATTACTGACATTCACTCTGTCTGAGCTGCAGATGAAGCAATAAACAGAGCGCTACACTGGCTTTAATACGCTTCTGGGGTCATGAAGCACACCCTAGCAGACTTTACCATGGTAAAATCAAAACACTTTATCTATCAGGCAGGTTTTATTAGATGCTGTTGGTTGTAAATCTCTGAGAAACTTCTATTTTATTCATTTTTTTTAGCAAAATACATTTTATAGAATGTAGGATTATATTTAAACATTCATCAGAAAAAACCCTGGAGTTTTATTAAGAGTTATTATTACAAGACTTGAACTTTACAATACTTTATTATTGGATGTTTGTTGGAAAAAATGTCAGCAGAAATGGAGACTCATCAGAGCAGCAACGTTTCTCCAATCTTCTATTGTCCAGTTTTGGTGAGTCTGTGTGAATTGTAGCCTCAGTTTCCTGTTCTTAGCTGACAGGAGCGGCACCCGGTGTGCTCTTCTGCTGCTGTAGCCCATCCGCCTCAAGGTTGGTCGTGTTGTGTGTTCAGAGATGCTCTTCTGCAGAGCTCGGTTGTAACGAGTGCTTATTTGAGTTACTGTCGCCTTTCTATCAGCTGGAACCAGTCTGGCCATTCTCCTCTGACCTCTGGCATCAACAAGGCATTTGTGAACACAGAACTGCCGCTCACTGGATCCTCTTGTTCAGACCCAGAGATGGTTGTGCATGAAAATCCCAGTAGATCAGCAGTTTCTGAAATACTCAGAGCAGCCCGTCTGGCACCAACAACCATGCCACATTCAAAGTCTCCTAAATCCCCTTTCTTCCCCATTCTGATGCTCAGTTTGAACTGCAGCAGATCGTATTGACCATGTCTACATGCACTGAGCTGCTGCCATGTGATTGGCAAACTAGAAATTTGCGTTAACAAGCAGTTAGACAGCTGTACCTATTAAAGTGGCCAGTGTTTGTTTGTGTGTATGTGTGTGTGTGTGTGTATGCTTGTAATTTGTTTTTTGTATTTTATGCATGCTTCACTCAACTACAAAATTACTGCAATAAAATCTAAAATTTGTCATATTTGTCCTATTTTCAAAATAGGAGCTGTTCAATTTGTGAAATGGTATTTATATTGCAATATTTGTCGCAGAAAAGCAACATATTGTAATATTAGAATATTAGATTGTATGCAATATCCTGCCACCCTAATGTGCATTATAAGTTGTGTGTGTTTGAGTGTGCAAGGGTGTATATATGTGTGTGTGTGTGTGTGTGTGTGTGTGTGTGTGTGTGCGCGTGCGTGCGAGGTTGGTGGGCCACATGATGTTTGCACTGAACACAGCTGTGTGACTTCAGCACATGACCAAAGGAGGCCCAAAGTCAACAGGCCATAATACACACACACACCCATGCACACACACACTCACTCACACATGCACAGATATATCATGACAGAGACTCCAGGCTCACTTTAATCAGTGAGTGGATGTCTGCAAAGGTTCACTCCAGTGATTCAAAGGTGCCCAATAATTTAAATTGCTCTCTGATATCCACATTCATTCATTCATTCATTCATTCATTCATTCATTTTCCTGTCGGCTTAGTCCCTTTATTGATCCAGGGTTGCCACAGCGGAATGAACCACCAACTTATCCAGCAAGTTTTTATGCAGCGGATGGTCTTCCAGCCACAACCCATCTCTGGGAAACATCCACACACACACATTCACACACACTTATACACTATGGACAATTAAGCCTGCCCAATTCACCTGTAGCGCATGTCTTTTGGACTGTAGGGGAAACTTGAGCACCCGGAGGAAACCCACGCGAACGCAGGGAGAACATGCAAACTCCACACAGAAACACCAACTGAGCTGAGGCTTAAACCAGCGACCTTCTTGCTGTGAGACGACAGCACTACCTACTGCGCCACTGTTTTGCCCCTGATTTCCACATAGTATACACATATATTCATTCATTCATTCATTCATTCATTCATTCATTCATTCATTCATTCATTCATTCATTCATTCATTCATTCATTCATTCATTCTCCTACAGCTTAGTCTCTTATTTATCAGGGGTTACCACCATAAACTATTCCAGCGTATGTTTTACGCAGCGGATGCCCTTCTAGCTGCAACCCAGTACTGGGAAACACCCATACACACTCATTCACACAAACCCACTCATACATTACAGCCAGTTTAGTTCATCAAGTGCCCTATAGCGCATGTGTTTGGACTGTGGGAGTAAATGGAGCACCCGAAGGAAACCCACGCCAACATGGGGAGAACATGCAAACTCCACACAGAAACACCAACTGACCCAGCCAGGACTCGAAACAGCAACTTTTTTTGCTGTGAGGCCACCATGCCACCCATGCACATATTCTCACAGTGTGTTTAGATGTGATTTTTGACTATTGTAGCTGTAAAATAACTGCGTAGTGATTTGCAACTGTAATGCACACAGGAATAATATTTGCATTTGCAATAATCACATCAGCATGAGTTGCTTTTGCACTTTTTAGCATTTCTGCAGAATATAAACGCACACGTTTTGCTGGGAAATAAGTATTGCTGAGCTCATGGCTTTGCAGAAACTCGATCCAATAAAACAATTTACGACTGGTGCTGATGTGCAGCTGGCCGCGGCATCACTAATGGCTTTTAAATGTGCTCCTTCTGGGCTTGGGGAGAGAAACTGGGCCTGTGATTTACAGCTCCGCTTTACCTCTGACCTCCACATTCTCTCGGCGCTCGTGGACGCGTGATCGGCCCAATCTGCGCTACTGTGTGTGATTTTTATTGCCATCTTTGGCACAGAATCTTTCTCACAGGTGCCAGTGGAGATAAAGCACGATACGCTGCTGATTTACGGAGACAAGCAGGTCGTAATGGAGGTGTGTTTTCAGATCGCTGCGATGGGGATCAGTGTATTTACTTGGGCTTTATACTCGTGCCACCCATGCAGGATTCGCCAGCCTACTTTTTATTAGTCGCCAATGATGCAGAAAATGACATCATCGTCCTAGTGAAGGTTACTATCGGGACTCGGTCAAGCTCTGTTAAGCAGGATAAAATAAATAAAGGCACGCCAAGCTAAGAGTGAACCAGCTTTTGAAGTTTTATTCAAAGTTCATCCAAAAGTTAGCTAATGTATGGTGCACAGAATGTCATTTACGGTTGTACCGATGTTAATTTTATATATTGGATTTAATTTGAAATTTAGTTTTTATTTGTTTTTATTTTCTTGTTTATTTTACAGGGACATTACACTTGACATTGTTATACAAAGATAACCGATGTTGTGTACATAGGGCATATAGCATAAAGCTAATTTGCAGCCCTCGTCCCTGGTTAGGCTTTACATAAAAATAATAATAAAAATAAAATAAAAAACAGTCAAGAATAAAACACAATACAGCAAACATGTACAATATTTACAGAGCCATAAACATAAGATGCAAGTCCATATGGATAAAGAGAAGTGTAAATGGGACCAACCTGAAAGAGTAATACTTAATGTTCACATTGCTGTAAAGATTTCAACTATTCTTTCAGCTGTACAGAAAAACTGGGAGTTCTGATTGTAACTTTAAATGAACAGGCATGGCATTCCATAGATGTGAACCTTTTACTGAAAAGGACTGACCCACAGCGGTTCTGCATCTGCGGATTCTACAATTCCCACTTACCGCCCCTCTAGTCTTCGCCCCATCACTACTATTAACTCACAAACTACTTTAGGAGCAAGACCATGTATACACTTAAACATGTTTTTTAAAAACGAAAACTTTACAAAACTATCAAAACTTAACAAATTATATTTTTTGACAATAGTGCCATCTTATTGGTTTCTGATCCATTACTTTTAAAGTTTGTTTGTAAAGAGACATTACAGGCTTAACAACTGACTGGGTTGCTTTACCCCAGATTATTGCACAATAAGACATACGTGAAAATATCATAGCATGCACAAACATTTGCGCTGCTTTAGGAGATATATATGGTCTTATCCAACACAATCTCACGGCAATTCGTAACTTTTTCATTTAGTGGCTAATTCGTACAAATCCGTACGATCTAATTCGTACATTTTAGTACGATTTGCGTATCCCCCAATGACGGTTGGGTTTAGGGGTGGGGTTAGGTGCCACGCCTCCTTTTTAAAATCATACATTTTCTTACGACTGAACTCGTACGAATTCGTACAAATTAGCCACTAAACTGCCAAAACGTAAAATACTTACATTTTCTCGTGAGATCAGGCTGTCTTATCATACGAAAACAGTTTAAATTTGTCTTAATAGCCTTAGACATTTTCTTGATTGGGCATCAAACTTAAGCTTCGAGTCTATGATGACACCTAGGTATTTAAATTCACTCACTTCCTTAATTTCCTTCTGGTCAATTTGGATTTTAAATGCATCTAGTGCTCTGTTTTTTGAGGAGAAACACATTGAAACTGTTTTGTTGTTATTTAGAGTTAGACAGTTGTCCTTCAGCCAGTGGGAAATACAGACCAGTTGATTGGTTAACATTTCTGCAGCCTTCTGTGAATGTTCTGCTGTTACATAAATACTTGTATCATCAGCATTCATTTGACAACCAACCTCCTTGCAACTTTCAGGTAGATCATTTACATACAAACAGAAAAGCAACGGTCTCAAAATTGAGCCTTGTGGTACACCTAATTTGCATTTTTGAAGTGTTTACTTCACACCGTTAATTTGAACACATTGCTGTCTACAATCCGGATATGATTTAAACTAGTTTAGAGCTGGTTGTGAAAAGTTAATTTATTTATGAGTACTTCATGATTCACGGTATCAAAAGCTTTTTTAAAATCTAAAATTACTGCTCCCACGACCTTTCCTTGATCCAAACTGCTTTTTAGGACAAAATTACTGTATTTTTATTTTTAGATATTTAAAGGGCCATGAAACCCCGTCGTTTCAGCAGGGTGTTTTCTCACCTCTACTTTGGAAAAAGTCAGAAAAGTGGGCGTGTCCAGCTCTGTTTAGGGGGGAGTGTCGGAGGAACTAAAGTGGGAGGGTGTGGGAGTGTCTATTTGGGTGCTCTGAGTTTCAGAGTCAAAATACACACACAGGAGAAAGTGATGGTGTTTAACCTACATGGACATCTGTAGTCGAATTATTTGCCAAATTATTAAATGTTGGACTTAAACTGCAGTTTGGCTCTTTCATTGAGGGAATTCATTCATGTCCCTCGCGACAAATGAGATATTTGATTCGAGGAACTGCTCTAAGCGTGTATTTTTCATGCAATGTTTGATACCGCACGGCGAATGAGAGAAAAAAACCCTCCGCATTTCCCGGAAATTTAGATGCACACGGCAGGTAGAAAGGCAGAAAGCCGCGTGTGTTATTCCGGTCACTAAATGCGGTAAAAACCCTACACGAGGTTAAAGTTTGGTTGTGGTGGTAACATGTTTACACTCTGTGCAATAGTTAACTTAGTTCAATACGAACAAACTGAATAAACAAAGAGCACTGGTCGCTCACTTACCAAATCTGTAGAGACAGGACAATCACCAGCAACTAGAGCCGCGTCTTTATTAAGAGGAGACTACAAGCGAATCCGGATCTCAGCGTTTGCAGATGAGAACAGCTCTTAGGTAAACAATAATCCTCCTTAGACACGTAAGTTATTGTTGTCGAGCGTAGCGTACACTGTTAATCCACACGTGACTCCAGCTGAGCTCTCACAGACAGAAAATGAAAACAAAACTGGCGTCTCTGTCATCTAAACACTGTGACAGTAATGAATATTAATGAAGTTGCACAATAGAGCGCGCTGATTGGTTTGAACCAAGCCTTACTCATGCATTAATGCAGCACACTGTAAGACGTAATAAGACACACTCTGGCACAGACGTCCAGTCTGCACGCTGGAACACACGCTATTATCTCATGACCGTGACGCAGCTTCAAAAATTAGTTTCAAACCGGAAGTACGAATTTGCTTAAAATAACGCAAAAACAACCAATTTACACTTTTTAGTGAAATATAGGCGTCCTAATAGTGTTTTTAGCAGTGTGGGACACATATACCACTGTCAACAGCTCAACACATGTGTTCTGGTGTTTCGTGACCCTTTAACAAGTGCTGTTTTTTTTTCAACACATTAATATTTAAACAGAGCGACGCGGTGGCGCTGTTGCCTCACAGCAAGAAGGTCGCTGGTTCGAGCCTCGGCTGGCTCAGTTGGCATTTCTGTGTGGAGTTTGCATGTTCTCCCCGTGTTGGCGCAGGTTTCCTCCGGGTGCTCCGGTTTCCCCCACAGTCTAAACACATGCGCTATAGGGGAATTGATGAACAACTTCATGCAGTTTTGTGACCTAATCTAAAATGAGGACTATTCATGTTTTATAAATCTAAAATAACTGCAGGAAACCCACGTCAACATGGTGAGAATGTGCAAACTCCATACAGAAACACCAACTGAACCAGCGACCTTCTTGCTGTGAGGCGCCACTCCTAAATATATTCATATCTTCATAAAACATTTGATAATTAAGAGACTAAACTGAAGCAAAATGAATGAATGAATATATTTTGATGAATGCTGGAAGCCAGTAGCCATTGATTCCGTAGTAGCAAAAACCATCTCCAATTTCGAAATAGATTACAAAAATCTTCATTTGTGCTTCAAAGAAAGCAGCTGAAACACACTTAAAAGGAGTGAAAGTTGAGTAAATAATGAGTCTTATTAAATGTTTAGTTGAACTGTAATAGAATAATGACAAAAACATTTTCCAAACGTAATGGGAACGCTCTAAAAACACACGTTATTAGCTTTCTCTGCGGACGTGTTTCTATAGAGATTAGCTTTATGTAATCATAACTCACCAACATCAAGGTTCACCGACAGCTGACGCCCATTTTACACCAATGTAATCCAAACGACGCATGAAATACCTGAACGTTTACATGAGCGAGAGCACAAGAAGAGCCGATGGACGTGCCGATAGCGTCGCGCTGGGCTGCACAGGATAACAAACACCTCCAGGAAAACTCAAACTGGATTGTCAGATTCACCTCCGTGCCAGAATATCATGTTCTGTGGTAAAAGCAGACTGTTACCAGACTCAGAGACGCGGGATCAAACTCACGCTCATGTTAGTCATTATCTATATATAGTGTCATCTGAGGACTCTTTGATGCTGATATTAATCTTTTGTCTAACTAATTGTCTGAGACCTTGTTGGATGTGCACAGACCACCAAACAACCTCTTATCTTGTACTCTTGTTTTCAGCTCCTCTGATGAAAACAACAGCATGTGTTGTGTTTTGGTTGTGTAAGATTGACGATTCTTGATGATTTAAAGACGCATTATGTGATCTTCTCCACTAGGGGGCTTTATTCACAACAAACAAAGGGCTATTTTGATGCATGTGAGTTGTGTTCTGCATTATATCTTATGGGATTACTGCAGAAATTGTGTTGATGAATGAAATTATTATTTCCCTTTCTACTTTTTATATGCAAATTATAGGTCTTACTGTGTTTTTGTGTGTGCATTTATATTTATAATTAATAATGTAGCAGATGGTTTTCTCCAAAGCAACTTGCAAGTAAGGATAAAAGAAGGACATTTTTCAGAAAAAAGGTAGTGTTCGTTAGAATGTGTGTGGTGCATGCAGACAGTAGAGAGTGTCGTCTACAGGTGGTTTGTCAAGTCCACTCATCTTCATGAAGCAGACTCAGAATTGCACTTTCTTTCCAGAAATATGGAGTGCTGATTCAAAAGTGTCTGGTGCGTACAGAAAGAAGGAAATGTGTCCTACAGGTGTTGTATCAAGCCCACTTATTTATATAAAGAAAGAAAAATAAAAAGAATTAAATAAAGAAAGGAATAAAGGATGAAAGGAAACAAACAAACAAAGAAAGAAAGAAAGAAAGAAAGAAAGAAAGAAAGAAAGAAAGAAAGAAAGAAAGAAAGAAAGAAAGAAACAAACAAACCAAAAACAAACAAACAAACAGAAAAAGCAAACAAACAAACAAACAAACAAATAGAATGAAAAAATAAACAAACAAACAAATAGAATGAAAAAATAAACAAACAAAGGAAGGAAGAAAGGTAAGGAAACAAACAAACTAAGAAAAAAAAAAGAAGGGCAACAAACAAATAAACGAAGGAAGAAAAAAAATCAAACGAAGAAACAAAGAAACAGAAAAAACGAATGAATGAAGAAAGGAAACAAACAAAGGAAGGAAGAACAGAAGGAATCAAAGAAAGAAAATGGAAACAAACAAACAAACAAAAAAGACGGAAGAAAGGAAACAAGCAAACAAAGGAAGGGAGGAAGAAAGGTAGGACTAAAACAAACAGGAAGAAAAGAAGAAAGTAGGAACTCAAACAAACAAAGGAAGGAAACAAACAAAGAAGAAAAAAAATAAACAAACAAACAAAGGGAAGGAGGAAGAAAGAAAACAAACAAGCAAACAAAGAAACAGAAAGAAAGAAAAACAAATGAAGATAGGAAACAAATAAAGAACGGAAGGAAGAATGGAAGTAAACAAACAAAGAAAGAATGGTAGGAAACAAGCAAACAAAGGAAGAAAGAGAGGACTCAAACCAACAAAAAGGAAACAAACAAACAAAGAAAGGAAGGAAGGAAGAAAACAAACACATAAACAAACAAAAAAGAAGGAAGAAAATAAACAAACAAAAAACAAACAGAAAGAAAGAAAGAAAAAACTAATTAATGAAGGCCAAGGGAAACAAACAAACAAACAAACAAACAAACAAAGAAAAGAAGGAAGAAATGCAACAAATAAATGAACAGAGGAGGGAAGGAAGAACGAAAATAAACAAATAAACAAACAAAGAAAAAAAAGGAAAAAATGAAACAAACAAACTAAAGAAAGAAGGAAACAAAAACAAACAAACAAACAAACAAACAGACAAACAAAAGAAAGTAGAAAAAAAACAAACAAACAAAAGAAGGAAGAAAGGATTGAAGGAAAACAAACAGACAAACAAACAAAAGAAGGAAGAAAGAAAGAAACAGAGAGAAAGAAACTGAAAGAAAGAAAGAAAGAAAGAAAGACAATTGTGAATGTGATATTTTTAGCAAACAGAGAGAGAGAGAGTGAGAGAGAGAGAGAGAGAGAGAGGATGAGAGAGATTTTAGCATTCTGACTATTGTTTCTGAAAGTGAAATCTCTGCTATATTGACTCGTTATTAAAATATGACTCGTCTTCTTCTTTGACCCAATAAAAAACCCCAAAAAACCCAATGACCTGAGCCGATTCTGCAGCACGCTCATGTTAACGTCCTCAGATTGCAGTCTCTGCTGTCAGTAAATCAGGTCAGTGGAGGCTTTGGCACTGAACCACATGTGTTTGGCTGGAGTCTCTAGGCACAAACACAGGAGATTCCCCGAATTCAGCCTTCACTCAACCTGACTGTTCACTCCAGGCAATGAGAGATATGCATGGTGACCGCTACCTGTGTTTATTGCAGAGGAGTGAATATTTTGGCTGTTTGCTGGCCAGTTTTCTCTTTAGGTTTGTGAATGTTAGGATGTAAAAGTCATGCGAACTCTATTAACATAGAGCTGCATCGCAAAAAAAGACAGCTAGAATGGATATTGCTGACATTACCCAACATTTTTATGGCTTTTCAGCTCTAAAGCCACACTTTTAATGGACAATAGAAATGATTCAGTTCATCTGCATTGCTAACACCCTAGCAACTGCATAGAAACACATTTGAAACCATTCAGAAACAATATAGCAAAACAATAGCAATTAGATGTTAAAGTTTGAGGACAAACTTTAAGGTGGCTTGAAAAGCAGAGTCTGAAAGTTTGAAGTGGTTTTAAAGTGTAAATAGCATGTTACTAGTATGATTCTAGCTTACAATAGCATGTTACTAGCATGAATTAGCATGTTATTTGCATGATTCTAGCATGAATTAGCATGTTGCTAGCATGTTTTAGCATGAATTAGAATGATTATAGCATGAATTAGCATGTTGTTAGCATAATTCTAGCATTAATTAGCATGTTGTTAGCATGAATTAGCATGTTGTTAGCATGATTCTAGCATATTGTTAGCATGATTCTAGCATGAATTAGCATGTTGTTAGCATGATTCTACCATGAATTAGCATGTTGTTAGCATGATTCTAGCATGGATTCGCATGTAACTAGTATGATTCTAGCATGAATTAGCATGATGTTAGCATGATCCTAGCATGAATTAGCAGGTTACTAGCAAGATTCTAGCATGTTATTAGCATGATTCTAGTATGTTGTTAGCATGATTCTGGCACAAATTAGCATGATATTAGTATGATTCTAGCGTGAATTAGCATGTTACTAGCATAGTTCTAACCTGCATGATTCTAGCATGTTGTTAGCATGATTCTGGCATTAATTAGCATGTTGCTAGCATGAATTTAGCATGAATTAGCATGATACTAACATGATTCTAGCATGAATTAGCATGATATTAGCATGATTTTACCATGAATTAGCATGATTCTAGCAAGAATCAGCATATTAGCATGATTCTACCATGAATTAGCATGTTGTTAGCATGTTTCTAGCAAGAATCAGCTTGTTTCTAGCATGGCTTAGCATGTTGTTAGCATGACTTAGCATGATGTTAGCATGACTAGCATGTTTCTAGCAAGATTAGCATGTCAGTAGCATGTTAAAACTATTAGCATTTGTTAGAACAGCTAGTCATAGTCTATGGAACTGTTGCTAGGGTGATGATATTGGTTGCTAGGAAGTGGCTTGTAAGTAAGTCTAAAGGTCATCAGTGATTGGCTGCTGGCTAGACTGAGTTGAATGAGGCCTGACTCTAGTCTGTAGGACAGTCTGATGTAGAGTTATGAGCTCACAAAGGTGGACTCAATATTAAGTCAATGGCAGTCTTTTACAATGGAAGTCAAAGGGACAGTTGCTAGGGTGCCATAAGTGGTTGCTAGGGAGTGGCTAGTAAGTTTAAAGGTCATCAGTGGTTGGCTGCTGGCTAGTCTGAGTTAGATAAGGCCATTCTTAAGTTTGTAGGAGAGTCTGATGCAGAGTTAAGAGCTCACAAAGTTTGAACCAATGTTAAGTCAATGGGACTTTTGGAAATTTTACGGGTCGTTTTTCGGAAAACCGAAAGTCGGATCAGTTAGAAAAGACATAGCAACCCGAGTCAGACCAGTTTGAAGGTTTGATGAAAGTTTGAAGTATGTAGCTTGAAAGGGTTAGGAGGAGATGCACTTTAAAATTTGTCTCAGAAGAAGAAGTTTAAGTGAGAGAACAGTATGTTGGCTTTTCAAGCCACCATAATTAGACAGCAACACCCTCATCATCACAGCATCAGCACTAATTCCTATACATGAACTGGGATGACTAGCAGATTGATGCGATATTAATTTTGGTTTGACTGTGACTTTAAGAGTGACGGGCTGCTGTCAGTCCTGCTGTCTGAGGAATTGGTCTAGAAAGCTCAGTCTCAGATGGATTCAGCACATGCCGCAGGATGGAGAAGCCATGAGTCTGATTAAAGAACCATCAGAAATGTCATAAAATCTCAGAGATCTGGCTCAAAGATGTCAAACCCCGGTACGGAGAGTCCCTGGAAAGAGCAAAACCTGGCCACCTGAACCCACTCTGACCCATCCTAAGCAAAAGTAAGCACTGGTAAATGTATATCTGTTTTCTTCTATATGTGTCCACGAGCTGCTGCTAGTAAAACTGCCTCTATATTAATCATCTGCGTTTATAAAAGAGGAATTATGGCCTGTAGCCTGATGTAATCATATTTTAAAGGGATGTTTGACACACGAGTACACGCACGTCTCCAGATACAGTTATTTGAATATTAATTCTCTCTCTAGTCACTTTCTCGTGCCTCTGTGTATAATAAATCTAGCTTATTCCTCTGACATTATTATAAAGTCAATCCTCCTCCGTTATACATACCAGGCTATTAAACAGATTTACATTCTGATGTCTAAGATGTAGGTTACAGTGTGAACGCTGCTAATGGGGCCCAATCTTGAACGCCGGCTGATTTGCTTTCTCTGTGATCTTGCAGTGGTGTTAAGAGGAGGCTCACTCACTCAGTGTTGTTTGGTTTTTAATAAAGCTCTCTGAACAGTGGCACAAAAACATGTACATTGCTAATGCAAATATCTGCAAATGTCTATACTGGATTGTTTGGAAAATCATAAGATTGATTAATCACTCATAACCATAACACATGACTGCCAACCATTCAGGAGTGCAATTCCGAAACCCCTTTGTTAAAGGGTCACGAAACACCAGAACACATGTGTTGAGCTGTTGACAGTGGTATATGTGTCCCACACTGCTAAAACACTATTAGGACGCCTATATTTCACTAAAAAGTGTAAATTGGTTGTTTTTGCGTTATTTTAAGCAAATTCTTACTTCCGGTTTGAAACTAATTTTTGTATCTGCGTCACGGTCATGACATAATAGCGTGTATTCCAGCGTGCAGACTGGACATCTGTGCCAGAGTGAGTCTTATTACGTCTTACAGTGTGCTGCATTAATGCATGAGTAAAGCTTGGTTCAAACCAATCAGCGCGCTCTATTGTGCAACTTCATTAATATTCATTACTGTCACAGTGTTTAGACGAGAGACGCCACGTTGTGTTGGAAAAACAAGCGTGAAGTTTTGCTTTTATAGTTTGCTGCAGTTCAGTTTTGTTTTCATTTTCTCTCTGTGAGAGCGCAGCTGGAGTCACGTGTGGATTAACAGTGTACGCGACGCTCGACAACAATAACTTACGTGTCTAAGGAGGATTATTGTTTACCTGAGAGCTGTTCTCATCTGCAAACGCTGAGATCCGGATTCGCTTGTGGTCTTCTCTTAATAAAGATGCGGCTCTAGTTGCTGTGGACTACAGATTTGGTAAGTGAGCGACCAGTGCTCTTTGTTTATTCAGTTTGTTCGTATTGAACAAACTATTGCACCGAATGTAAACATGTTAGCACCACAACCAAACACGCGGTTTTCTGACGCTACCTGCCGTGTGCATCTAAGTTTCCGGAAATGCTGAGTTTTTTTCTCTTATTCGCCGTGCGGTATCAAACATTGCATGAAAAATACACGCTTAGAGCAGTTCCTCCAATCAAATATCTCGTTTGTGGCGAGGGGCATGAATGAATTCCCTGAATGAAAGAGCCAAACTGCAGTTTAAGTCCAGCATTTAATAATTTGGCAAATAATTCGACTACAGATGTCCATGTAAACACAGTCACATTGTCCGCTGTCGGTGTGTGTTTTGACTTTGAAACTCAGAGCGCCCAAATAGACACTCCCACACCAAGCCTCTTTTCTTCCTCCGACACTCCCCCCTAAACAGAGCTGGACACGCCCACTTTTCTGACTTTTTCCAAAGTAGAGGTGAGAAAACACCCTGCTGAAACGAGGGGCTTTCATGGCCCTTTAAAGGCTGATTTATACTTCTACGTCAAGCGCACGCGTATGCTACAGCGCAGTGTACGCACTGACGCATAGACCTACGCCGTGTCGCTGATGTGCACCTCTCAAAAATGTAAGTACAAGCTCTGTGATTGGTTGGCTGGGTAGCGCTGACAAGTGAAGGAGCTCCGGATGGAAAGTTTTGTTTTGTGTTTACCTCATAGTTAAAGTTGTTGCACGTCCGCCGGTTCCTGCCTCAAAATGAACGAGTTTGAGCCACTTGTACATTCAGGACGCGTTCAGAAAAAAAACAAAACTCGACACAGAGACACATTAATACCTCACTGCCAACTAGCGTTTTGAAAGTGTTAATGCAGGCCAACAGAGACAGTGCTCAGAAGTATGCACGTTGCATGCGCCGTGGGTTACACCGGTCACTTGACGCAGAAGTATAAACCAGGCTTAAGGTCGCAAGTTGTGTCAAATCAAATATAGTTTGTTGATTTGGTGTTTCCCAAATCCGTCGTTTCAACGAACATTTGCAAACTGCATCGCACACTTTTATGCCTGCAACTACGCCTCTGGAGCTGTAGTTAGAAACATAGTTGGCTGTGTTCTATTCCCACCTATCCCCCCTATGCCCTATTCATTTAGAACATTCTAACATTCAAACTTGGAAGGATTTTTTTAAATAAAGCATTAAGCTCATCTCTCTTTGGTGTAATTTGCTTTCAAAGTATTCTTACAGTTCCGTTTTAGCGATCTTCATGTTTACAATTGTGTTCCCTTCGCAGTGCACTTTGAAAACATTGATGCCATTTTTTACACAGCCTCATGGCGAAAGCTATAGATGACCTAATATTTAATAGCGGAGTTTATGTTACGTCTTCAAAGCTTGTGAAACAATAAACGCAGCATATGCTAATGTTTTTTCTTTTATAGTGGGTTATCTATTAAATATCTGTACTGTATGTGACATGGGCTTGCTGGGTAGAACTTTTCAGCAGTAGTTTGCATGTGTCAAAATGTAAAGGTAGACTTTTCAAAAAATTAAATAAAATACCACCGGAAAAAGGTGGTTTGACATCTCCAGGTTGGGGGAAAATCTTTTCCCCAGGTGGAGGAGCTCAAGTATCTTGGGGTTTTGTTGACGAGTGAGGAAAAGATGGAGCGTGACATTAACAGGCTGATCGGTGCAGCGGCAGCAGTCATGCGGTCGATGTGCCGGTCCCTTGTGTTAAAGAAGGAGCTGAGCTGAAAGGCAAAGCTCTTTATCTACCGGTCAATCTATGTTCCTACTCTCACCTATGGTCATGAGCGTTGGGTCTTGACTGAAAGGACAAGATCTCAGATACAAGCAGCCGAAATGAGTTTCCTTCGCAGGGTGGCAGGACACACACACCCTTATAGACTGGGCGAGGAGCTCTGTCACCCGGGAGGAGCTCGGAGTAAAGTCGCTGCTCCTCCACATCAAGAGAAGTCAGCTGAGGTGGCTCAGGCATCTGTTTCGGATGCCTTCAGGACGCCTACCTAGGGAGATGTTCCAGGCATGTCCCACCAGGAGGAGGCCTTGGGGAAGACCCAGGACAAGCTGGAGGGACTATGTCTCTTGGCTGGCCTGGGAAGGAAGTGTATGGGGAGAGGGAAGTCTGGGGTTCTCTGTTGAGACTGCTGCCCCCACGACCCGGCCCCAGATAAGCTGATGATGATGATGATGATGAAAATAAAATAAACAATTTCCCACTTAATAATAATAATAATAATAATCATCATCATCATTAATTTTTTTTCCGCTTAGTTCCTTTATTAATCTGGAGTTGCCACAGAGGGATGAACCGCCAATTTATCCAGCATATGTTTTACGCAGCGGATGCCCTTCCAGTTGCAACCTATCTTTGGGAAGCATCCATACAATCTCATTCACACACACACACTGTGGACAATTTAGCCTACCCAATTCACCTGTATCACATGTCTTTGGACTTGTGGAGGAAACCGAAACGCCAATTGACCCAGCCGAGGCTCGAACCAGCGACCTTTTTGCTGTGAGGCGACAGCACTACCTACTGCGCCACCGTGTCACCTAATTATCATGAATCATTATTAATATTATTAATATCATTATTATCTATCTTTTGACAGCATCTGTTGAACATCTCATGGCTCATTGTTTTGTTTTGGATCAGTAGCTCTTTCAGCAGTGCCACAGACTGACATCTGTGCGTTATTTCCCAATAATACATGATTACAGATTGCTCTGCATTCTCAGGTCATGATGGATGTGGAACGATCTGAAGCACAACTGAACAAACATGCTTCATCTGACGTGGGAAACATTCATTGTGTCCTCCATATGACTCCTGTAGACTCCCATAATATAATATATAGACTCCCACTGCAGTCGATCCCTCATGAGCGCTAAACTTCACACGCTCAACAGCACACCGGCTCTCTGAAAAACTGGAGTTTGGGTAGCTCATTTAAAATGGTTGCTAGCGAGTTGCCAGGCAGTTGCTAGGGTATTTTATTGGTTGCTAGGGTGTTGCTGGGCTGTTCTGAGTGGTTGTCAGTGTGTTGCTATGGAGTTGCTGGGCTGTTCAGAGTGGTTGTCAGTGTGTTGCTATGGGGTTGCTGGGCTGTTCCTAATGGTTGTCAGTGTGTTGCTATGGAGATGCTGGGGTGTTCCGAGTGGTTGTCAGTATGTTGCTATGGAGTTGCTAGGCTGTTCAGAGTGGTTGTCAGTGTGTTGCTATGGGGTTGCTGGGCTGTTCCTAATGGTTGTCAGTGTGTTGCTATGGAGATGCTGGGCTGTTCCGAGTGGTTGTCAGTGTGTTGCTATGGAGTTACTGTGCTGTTCTGTGTGGATGCAAATGTGTTGCTATGCAGTTGCTAGGTTGTTCTGAGCAATTGCCATTGTGTTGCTAGGAAGTTGCTGTTCTGTTTTGAGCTATTGCCAGTTTGTTCCTATAGAGTGCTAGGCTGTTCTGAGCGGTTGCTAGTGTGTTGCTATGGAGATAAAAAAAAAGCTGCTAAAAGAGCTACTGGTCACAAACAATGAGCCATGAGATGTTTAACAGATGCTGTCAAGAGATGATTTTCTGTCAAGAATGATTTCTGGCAAGGATTTCTTTCTGTCAAGAAAAAAAGAAAGAAAGAGCGAAAGAAAGACGCTGATTTGAGTCCCGGCTGGGTCAGTTGCCGTTTCTGTGTGGAGTTTGCATGTTCTCCCTGTGTTGGCATGGGTTTCCTCCGGGTGCTCCGGTTTCCCCCACAGTCCAAACACATGCGCTATAGGGGAATTTATGAACTATATTGGCCGTAGTTTATAAGTGTGTGTGTGTGTGTGTGTGTGAATGAGTGTGTAAGGGTGTTTCCCAGTACTGGGTTATGGCTGGAAAGGCATCCACTGTGTAAACATATGCTGGAATAGTTGGCGGTTCATTCCATTGTGGCGACCCCTGATGAATAAGAGATTAAGCTGAAGGAACATGAATGAATGAATTTCCAGACCCTTTATTTTCTCTGTTCCTCAGCGGTGGAATGATCTTCTTGAGTATTCAAAGCACTTCATCACACTGTATGAGCCAAAAACAAAACAAAAAAAATATATAGCATTTTAGAATTTACTGAAGAAAACTAAAAAATAAAAATAATTATATAGAAAAATAAATAAATAAATACATTTTTGAACTATTCGTGCACATGTCCGACTTTAAAGATCAGTGAAGCCCCAGATTTTCAGAGTGTGTGCAGGCCTCTGTATGTCAGATTAGAGGTAAAATGAGTAGCAGACCCATTTCATGATGACTTTCATGTGGATTTCAGTGTTTTTCTCGAGCTTCTTCTGGTCTGTTTTTATATTCGGAGGCTTTCAGGGTTCAGAGAGTTTCGTTTGGGAGGGTTTGTGGACTGAGATTGACCCGGTACAAAGGTTCATTGGGGTAAAACTGGGACTCTCTCTCTTTCTCTCTTTCTCCTCTTCTCTTTTTGATATCTTAACTGCTTTATTTTCATTAATGGGTTATTATTATTTTTTTTATAAAGCAGGTTTTTATTTTTGGTTTTAAGTATTGTAGATTGCTGGAATATAAATGTCAATTCATTTTATCATTGGTCAAGCAAAGTTAGCAATTTATATTTGTGAAAAAAAAATTAATTGAGCAAAGTGATGGACAGTTTACTGAATTATGTAACAAATTATTTCTAGAATTATTGTTTATTTAAATATTATACTGTAAATCGATAAATGCAATTAATGTTTTTGAGATTAAATGATGTTTTGATGTTGAGTTGTTTTTTAATGCAATTTGTATATATATATATATATATATATATATATATATATATATATATATATATATATATATATATATATATATATAAATATATATATATATATACAAATTAATTGATGTAAATATGTTATTTTAAATGGTTGAATTATAAATAAATAATAAAAAAGTAAAGGGTGTCAAAAGGGAGGCACTGACAAAGAAAGTGCAGATCTAAATGCAGGTTTATTAAACAGAGGATGGTCACACAGGCAATGATCACAATCAGGGGCAAACGATTGTATACAGGGAATCCAGAGTCGTGGTCAATACAGGTAGGCAGCAGGGAACGTAAACAAACAAACAAGGCTAGGGTCAAAAACACGGCAGGACAAGGCAAGGAAAACATGTCGTAATGTTAACTTGACAGAGGAAGAAGACTCGGCAAAGTCTGTGTGTTTTGTATAAATAGTCCAACTAATCAGTCTTTGAGCAGCTTCAGTTGTGTGAGTGTAATCAGTGGAGACTTGGAGCAGGTGTGTGTGTGTGTTGCATGGCAGGACTTGTAGTCCTCATGCTGGCGGATTTGTAGTTTTTTAGTTAACTGTGTGTTTACCAGTGATTATGCTGGTGATCAGAACAAAGGGTCAGGAAATGATACTCTATAAATATCTGATGATCATATTTATTTTTATTTTTATTCTTTAATTATTTTTATCATTAGTAAATATATATTTCATACTAATATTATATTAATACTGTAGACATCGTACTGACACCTGCAGACATCATTATCTAAAATCTAGATTTATTGTCGATTTTAATATAAATGAGATAATATAAATAATATTTTGAGATAGAATGTGGTTGTGGTGTTGGATTGTGGTTTGTAATTAACGCAGATATTTTACGAATAAATCGATGAATATACTGTAGTGTTATGTTAAATAGTTAAATACTTGTAATTAAAGAGAAATAAAAATCCCTCCCCCTTCTCTCTCTGATAAAAAACACAGTAATTGGTATAATATGAGGATTTGATGTTCAAGAAATAATTATGATTATAATATCAGATTGTTTTACTTAATATTTTTCTGGAAACTAACCTCATTTTTATAATTCACAGATGTATAGAAAATAAAAAAGCAGCCTTTATTTGGAATAGAAATCATCATGCAGCATTATAAATGTCTTTGCTGTTTTTTATTAAATCAATTTGATGCATCCTTAATGAACAATGCAATGATTTCTCTTTAAAAAGCCTCAAAGCATTGAACGGTAGTGATTTATGGGCAGTAAAGTAGCTGCACAAAGGATCGTTTAATCATTCTTCATTACTCTAAATAATGTAATAAAGGCTGTTTTATTTTATGTTTCTGAGTTCTGGTCATATATACTGTTTCTGTGATATACAGTTACTCATTCCATGATATTATATGTTGTTTACACTGCCTCTGGTCGTCTATATAATACTGCAGATCTGAGGGATCGAGTGTGTGATATGGATGTGAAGCGCTGTTTATATGTACAGTAGTTCAGGTTCTCGTCTGCCTGGGTGGTCTGAGCTGTTTGTAAAGAAATGAGAAATATTCCTGTATTCATATAGCACACACACACACACATATGCATACACATATACGCGCATGCAGACACACACACAAACACATGGACACATACATGAATATACAAACACAAATGCACATAACACAGTACACACACACAAACACATACACACACAAATACACTCATGCATTGCTCAAATCATCCAAGCGGAGCTGCACACTGGTGGTGGTGTGGAGAGACTCTCCTCGTGATTGTGAAGCACTTTGGGTGTATGGCCTAACACAATATACAAAGTGTTGGAAAGCGTACTGAAAAATCATACTCAAGTAAAAGTACCATTTCTTGCCTAAAAATGTAGTGTGAGTAGAGTAAAAGTTTCTGTTGTAAATATTACTCAAAGTATGAGTAAAAAGTAGCCCTTTCAAAAGTACTCAAGAGTAGTGAATACTGAGTATTACGCTTTTAAAAGTTGATGTGTTTACATGTAATTTGTGCATGTGTGTGTAAACGTAACATTCTGTAGTGCATCGAGTTATTGCCCTGCAGACACACAACATCATAACACATTAATATTAGGTTAGATTTAGGTTGTGACCAAAAATCAAGTCAGCGTCTAAGGACAACGTTATTTGTTCAATAACAACATCAAATGATGTTGATATTTGATTGACTTTAGGTTGTGTTGGAAAGTGACCAAGCTTTATTCTGTATTCTCTATTGAATTCGGCTCAGGTGATTGCCTAGGCCATTCCACAGCTTGATTTTCTTTCTCTGAAAGCATCTGAGAGTCCCCTAGGCTTTGTTTTGGATCATTAACCCCTTTCACACAGTGATACGGTAAATATGCGGTAAATTTCCACAACAACTTTACCGGTAAATTCAAGAAAGCGCTGTTCACACAGGCAAGGACGTTTTAGAATTTTTTCCAGAAAAGACCATTTCTGACATCATTAACGACAATTAACCTCCAATCATCCGCACCTGTATGTGTAAACATAGGAGTCTGCCTTTTCTTGATGGCTTCACCTTTATTTAAAGCTTTAGCATTCATGCAGCTGCTTTGTGAGACTTCTGTGAACAACTTGTACGAAAACATTTAGAGAAGCACTTTCACATGTCGAGATGTTCACAATATGTGTGTGTGCTTCAGTAACACACAACTGAAGCAGAGCTCGTACGTAAACAAACAACGGCTTCTCATGAGCTGTTTATTATTCACACAGTTGGCATTAAGAAGGAACATAGAAACGGGATCTGATCTGAACTATCATCTAGCAGCTAAATGTGTCTGGCAAAAACATTCAAAGGGTTTTATCGTCATAAACAGCGCGATTGTGAATGTGTCTGAGTGTTCTGATTGGCTTAAGTAGATGTTTTACGTCAGCATGTTCTAGATGTGCATGCGCTCTTTCCGGCAATCTTCATTCGGCGTTCACACAGCGCAGCATTCCGGCAAATTACCAGTAATGCTACAACTTCACTTTCCAGAAAATTGCCTTGAGGAATTTACCGGTATTTTCAGAAAGGGCCTGTTCACACATACACACAGGTCTGTATGTGTGAAGAGGCTACTGTCTTGCTGAAATGGTTTAATCTTCATCCTCCTGCTGATGTAGATGTTGGACTGAAGCAGCTGATCTTCATTCACACTGAGGAAGGGCAGAGGCTTGCTGAAGAACTCCTGAGAGATTCCAGCTGCTGTCAGGGCCTTCACTCCCCAACTACACCTCCCTTTCTTCATGTGTTCAACACTTTTACCCTGTGTCACCTCACTTTATTAATTATAACGTCTCTTGTAAACGAATTAGACTTGTTTTATTTGCATGTATGGATGTATTTGGATGTAACTGCACCTTTTAGAAGTAGTTTCCTGAGAATAACGGTGACGTGTTCAACACTTGCTGTAAATGTAAACAGTTGACAATCACAGGTCTGAGATCAGCCAGCATGCGCCTCTCAGGAGCAGATGTAGAGATTGTGTGTTGACAGACGCCGTCAGCTCTCCTTCCTCCAGCCTGCAGTGAGACAGCAGATAATTCCTCCATTGTACCGCGCTTTTACACCTCGGCAGGACACAATGCGCCGTTGTTGCTGGATCCGGATCCTCCGTCCTTCAAAAGCTCTAATCAAACAAGAATTTCTGGCCAAAGCCAGGAAAATAAGCGGCGGCTGGAGGTGTTAGAAGGAGATGTGTAGATTAGATGTGTGTAATCCTCAGGTAAAGCTGCGAGCTGTTCTGTAAATACGGGATTTCCCTTTGCGAAATGAAATCTGCCGCTCGGCTGTGCTGATGAGATCTGAGCGGGGGTCTTAAACGCTGCCGCTGATGTGTTTAATAAGCCTCTTCTCTTCATCCAGGCTCTGCAAAAGCAAACCGCAGCCCTGTGAAAACTGTCAGACATTAGTGCAGTGATGGAGAGCGCAATCCTCTCACAACATACTGGAAAACGTGTGTGTGTGTGTGTGTAACTGCAGATGTGTGTTTTTGTGTGTGCATTTGTGTATGTATAACTGTAGGTGAGTGTGTGTATGTGTGTGTGTGTGTGTGTGTGTGTGTGTGTGTGTGTGTGTGTGTGTGTGTTACTGTAGGTGTGTGTGTGTTACTGTAGGTTTGTGTGTGTGTGTGTGTGTGTGTGTGTGTGTGTGTGTGTGTGTGTGTGTGTATGCGTGTGTATGACTGCAGATGTGTGTTTTTGTGTGTGCATTTGTGTATGTATAACTGTAGGTGTGTGTGTGTGTGTGTGTTTGTGTGTGTAATTATAGGTGTGTGTATGTGTAACTGTTGGTGTGTGTGTTTGTGTGACTGTAGGTGTGTGTGTGTATGTATGTAACTTGTGTGTATGTGTGTGTGTGTGTTACTGTAGGTGTGTGTGTGTGTGTTACTGTAGGTGTGTGTGTGTGTGTGTGTGTGTGTGTGTGTGTGTGTTACTGTAGGTTTGTGTGTGTGTGTGTATGTGTGTGTATGACTGCAGATGTGTGTTTTTGTGTGTGCATTTGTGTATGTATAACTGTAGGTGTGTGTGTGTGTGTGTGTGTGTGTGTTTGTGTGTGTAATTATAGGTGTGTGTATGTGTAACTGTTGGTGTGTGTGTGTGTGTGTGTGTGTGTAACCTAACTGCAGATGTGTGTTTTTGTGTGTGCATTTATGTGTGTATGTATAACTTGAAGGTGTGTATGTGTGTGTATGTCTATATGTATGTATGTATGTGTGTGTGTGTGTGTGTGTCTGTGTGTTTTTGTGTGTGTGTGTGTGTGTAATTGTAGCTGTGTGTGTGTAACTGTACAGCATATGTGTAACTGTAGGTGTGTGTGTGTGTGTGTGTGTCTGTCTGTGTGTCTGTGTGTGTGTGTGTAATTGTAGCTGTGTGTGTGTAACTGTACAGTGTATGTGTAACTGTAGGTGTGTGTGTGTGTGTGTGTTTGTGTGTGTGTGTGTGTGTTTGTGTGACTGTAGGTGTGCTTGTGTCTATGTATGTGTTACTGTAGATGTGTGTGTATGTGTATAACTGTGTGTGTGTGTGTGTGTGTGTGTGTGTGTGTGTGTGTGTGTGTGTGTGTGTGTAACTAGGTGTGTGTGGATGTTGTGGACAGGTTGGAGCACATTCTCGTCAGCAGCTGCTGCTCTTCTGCACGTCTTGTGATGGTCTAGACGTGTGTTTGCGTGTGTGTGTGCGTGTGTGTGTATTAAACGTTGATAGAGAGCACGTCACCTCAGTCACGTCTCAGCTGTCACTGTACTCCGTGTGTTTTGAGGGATGGTCTGAACACAGATAACACACACACACACACACACACAGACACACACACACACACACACACACACACACACACACACACACAGATGTGCTGACGACGGAAGAGTCTCAGCCTCTCACCATAAATCATTTTAACTCTGCATAAATACATGATCAAGAAGCTGTTACGGGTATATTAGAGTATTTATCCAGCATGGCGCACTACTGACGTCACGTTATCAACACAGTCACTGTCAGCTTTCAGTGCTTTCACACTAAACACATGCATCAACCAACGCTCATGCAACGCTTAAATGTAGTGGCGAATTTGTTTGATCATCTATTCATTCATTTATTTTTCCTATATCCCTTTATTTATTAGAGGTCACCACAGCGGATTGAACCGCCATCTATTCTAGCATTACGCAGCAGATGCTCTTTCAGCTGCAACCCAGTACAGGGAAACACCCATACACACTCATTCACACACTCCCTCATACACTCCGGCCAGTATAGTTGATCAGTTCCCCTAAAGCCCATGTGTTTGGACTGTGGGGGAAACCGGAGCACCCGGAGGAAACCCACACCAACACAGGGAGAACATGCAAACTCCACTCAGAAACACCACTGACACAGCCGGGACATTGCTAACCACTGAGCCACAGTGATGCCTTGTAGTATGATTTGCTCAGGGCGGCATGGTGGCGCAGTGGGTATCACAATCGCCTCAGAGCTAGAAGTTCTCTGGTTCCAGTCCCGGCTGGGTCAGTTGATGTTTCTGTGTGGAGTTTGCATGTTCTCCCCATGTTGCCGTGGCTTTCCTCCGGGTGCTGTGGTTTCTCCCACAGTCCAAACACATGCTCTATAGGGGAATTGGGTAGGCTTAATTGGAGGTGGTACATTTTCAAAAGGAACACTTTTGTAAGTAAAGGGTCCTTATTCACACCTCAAGGGTACATACTGGTACCTAAAAATTACTGTATAACATAGGTACTAATATACACATTTGAGGTACCAATATGGACCCTTTCAGTACAAATGTGTACCTTTTGGAAAAGGTCCCACCCTGGTGACAGCTCGTGTACCTATTTCTGAGAGTGCACATCTTAGTGAGCCCCACCGATCTTTAGTCCACACCTCTTTTCAAAGCAAAGTTACTTGCCTGAAAGCCAAAGAAAGAGGTGGACTGATGGAGGTTCATTCTTCATCCGTACGCTCATAAAACTCTTCTGAACATGTCCGGGTGAAGGACTCTGCTTTATGAGGGCTGCTTCTGATGGTCAGATTAAGGTATGAGAGCATCTTCAGGTCGTATAACAGGACACCATATTTCAGAAAACATGACCTCTGTCAGGATCCCATGTCAGAAAGATGAACTCGGAGGATTAGCCCTCTTTAAACATCTGTTCTCCGGATTACTGAAACCGAGAGCATTTGGTGCACTGCAAAACATGCTTTTCTGTTGTAGACTTTAGTCCTGTTTCTGGTCCAAATATCTCAAGATTCTTAAATCTAATGATATTTACAGGGACATGTTATACATGAATAAATGATTTATTTCAGGCAGGACTTTGCACGAACCAAATAAACACCAGAAAACAATTTAAGTGTGTCTATAGTGCATCACCTTACATATCACATTGATGTATTTGTAAGTAAACACAATGCAAAGAGATGCATTAGAGTAAGTTAACATTGACAAACATGATGCAATGCTGAATAATAGTCATTGTTCACCGATCACCATGTTAACTGATGCAGGAACACACTCATATAGGTTTAGTTCACATGAACCAATATTGAGTAGTGCTTCTCCTATGTTAACTTATGCATTAACTAGTCTTTATTGTAGAGTGTGACCAAATAGCCTCAGGCTCTGAGATGATGGATAAATGGACGAAAGCGTTCCTCCCTGTGCTTTAAAAGTCTCTCATTCTCTACATCCAGGAGAATTCCTTATCTTGGCTTTCCTCTTCTAACATTTCCAACTAAAATCTCTGTTTGCTTTCATATGATCGTGAGCTCACGCTGGAGCATGTAACATCCAGCCTGATCTCACGAGGAAACGTAAGTATTTTACGTTTTGCCAGTTTAGTGGCTAATTCGTACGAATTCGTACGAGTTCAGTCGTACGAAATGGTACGATTTTAAAAAGGAGGCGTGGCACCTGACCCCACCCCTAACCCCAACCGTCATTGGGGGATAAGCAAATCGTACTAAATTGTACGAATTAAATTGTACGAATTCATACGAATTAGCCACTAAATGAAAAAGTTACGAATTGCCGTGAGATTGGGTTGGTATTTTAGGTTTTGTCAGTTTAGTGGCTAATTTGTACGAGTTCAGTCGTACGAAAATGTCTGATTTTAAAAAGGAGGCGTGGCACCCAACCCAACCCCACCCCTAACCCCAACGTCATTGGGTGATGAACAAATTGTACTTAATTGTACAAATTAGATCGTATGAACTCAAACGAATTAGCCACTAAATCAAAAAGTTACGAATTGCCATGAGATTGCGTTGTAAAATCCCATCTGTTTGCTGAGGACAAGCAATATTGGCAGGGTATTCATCTTCTAAACTAAAAGATTTGGTTTTACCTTTTGTGGGAATGTTTTTTAAAGCAGTGAGCTCATACACTGTAAAGAAAACCTGCTTGCCTTAAATATTTTAACCGCTGAATAAAGTAAACCTTATAAGTTTATTGAAGGCGACGCGGTGGTGCAGTAGGTAGCGATGTCGCCTCACAGCAAGAAGGTCGCTGGTTCGAGCCTCGGCTGGATCGGTTGACATAGAGTTTGCATGTTCTCCTTGCGTTCGTGTGGGTTTCCTCCAAGTGCTCCGGTTTCCCCCACAGTCCAAAGACATGCGGTACTGGTGAATTGGGTAGGCTAAATTGTGTATATAGTGTATGAGTGTGAGTGAGTGTGTGTGTATGTTTCCCAGAGATGGGTTGCGGCTGGAAGGGCATCCGCTGTGTAAAAACGTGCTGGATAAGTTGGCGGTTGTGGCGACCCTGGGTTAATAAAGGGGCTTTAAAAATTGTAAATCCGGCAACTGCAATAATCAAACTCTTGGGAACAGCTGTGGTCGGAACCAAAGTTCACAGGTCTGTGTTCTCGGAACACCCCTCAAGCAGTGGACAGCTTCATTTTGATTGCTTGCCGCCGAACCGCGACATAGCTCATACTATAAAGTGAACTTGATTTTAACTCTCCTCGACGCTCACACTGGAGAAGACACACTGCTCACACTGTTTCTGTTTCTCGCCGCCGGTTCTCATTGAAAATGAACGACTTCTGGCTACTTTGACGCTTCCGCCGCTTTTGGTTTGTGATCGCTCCTCAGTTTGTGAAGGCTTCCCTGCATTGTCGCTCCACCCCGCCTCCCTTCCCCGCTCCTCAATTTGGGACCCCCCTCCCCCTTCATCAGGGGGCCCCGTCAGTGATCCCTGCAGGGGGGCCTCCGCATTTTGCCCTACGCCACTGAAGGGACTAAGCTGAAAAGAAAATGAATGAGCTTATTGAACTTGTTAAACTGACTTAAAACAAGTTGTGTAACTTGAGTTAGAACATGATTAACTTTTTACTATGATTTTCTATGAACTAAAAACATATGCTGTCATGAATAATTGATTTTTCGAGTGTACAGATGCACCAGGTTTTTAGTTGCACAGTCAAACTGTCTGCAAGTCCAACAATTCATGTTTAGAAACTATAAACTTTCTCTGGTGCATACCGGTTCCAAAGATACCAGTGCCATAATGGAGCCGGGACCTTAATGGCAACTCCCAACTACCATCCAAAGACAATCTACTTATGCCTAGTTCAGACTGCGTGATTTTAGCCCCGATTTTGGCTCTCCTACAGGTTTTGAGAAATTGCCGACAAATGCCTGAAATCCCAGGCAAATCGCTGCTCGTGCACGTGAGTGACAATCACACAGTATGAACGATCAAAGACGCGATCTGAGAGAATCGCCGATGAGTCGCTGATGCCTGTGAGATATTTGGCGTGCTGAATATCTGGAGCTGTCGGCGATTCAAATCATGTCGTGTGAATTGAGTTCTGACTGAAAATAACATCAGCGATCGCCTACAGCCAATGAGAGAGCAGCTTTCACTTGTGTGTGTGTGTGTGTGTATACCTGCTGCAGGCCAGCGGGAGGCTGGGGGAGAAGGTAAAAGCACTGTTTTTCGGTTTATTTGGACCCACGAAATGGAGGAAAAACTAGTGGAGGTTTGACAGGACTCAGGAGCAACCGTGTCTGTTTGACATTTCATACAGAAAGAAATTAGTTTATTATCAACGTTGAGGAGAAATGGCTAATTCCCTTTAAACCCAGGTGAGCAAACATGCACATGTTCTACCCCATTAAAGGCTTCTTTCTCATTATGTAGTTAATAACAAAAGATATACTACATGTTTTTGGCTGTGAGACGTAGTTTGGACGAAGTTGTCGGCGATTCTCCCTATAGTAAAGTCATGCAATGTGAATGTCCATGTCGCCGAACCATCTTGCAGTGTAAACAAAGCAGCGACGAAACGCCAGCCCAGATAGTCATGCAGTGTGAAAACATCTGTGACACGACTACTCTGAAAATCATGCCGTCTGAACTCGGCATAACCTGCTAGCATCACTTTAAAACAGCTAGGGATATACAATCATTCAAAACATCTTAGAAACCACTCGAATGAAATTATCAACTCTCTACAGGCTCCCTCAAAACTCCATGTGACCACATAAAAGCACTCTCGAAGGTACATAAGAACGTCTAGCAATGCACCCTAGAAACCTCCTCAGTTCATTACTATTCACAGTTAATTCTTTACATTGCCTACATTTAGCCAAATCATTGCACATTCATCATCCCAGATCTCAAATATAACATTATTTATACAGGGGTGTCCAAACTCAGTCAGGAAGTTTCTAATATATCTAGTAAGAGCTTGATTAGCTGGTTCAGGTGTGTTTCATTACGCCCTATTCACACGGGGCTTCAGCGTCAACGCTTCCCATTCACTTTGAATGGGTGACGTCAGGCGTTGCCGAACTGCATTGTGGATCCGTCGGCGCCGCTTCAGAAGCGTTCCTCGCTGCAGAAGTTGGGACTAGCTCAACTTTTCAAGCGCCGACGGAAGCGTCAGCCAATCAGATCGCTGTATGCAAATACACCAGCTCAGACAGTGGCCTATTGCTGACTGAATTTCATTGGCTGACGCTTCTATGACGATCGTTTCAGCTCCAACTTCAGACACGCCCTCTGTCAAGCGTTGACGCTGAAGCCCCGTGTGAATAGGGCGTTAGGGTTGGAGCTGAACTCTCCAGGACACCGGCCCTCCAGGACGAAGTATGGTATCGTTATGCAAGCATCAAGGGTTTGTTATGATCAGGGTTATTCAGTTGTCTCTTTTTTGTTTGATATGTTGGTTATATAGGGTGTTACAACTTATTGTTCAATAAAATATGCAGCGTTATTTCATAAATAAATGCAAGAATGTTGCCGCTATTTATGTAAGTTTCAGGTTTTTCTTTTGTTTAACCTCAGGCAGCCAATGAAAGAAGTTTATTCTCAATGATCAGCCCCGTTTAGTCAAAATGATCAAATCATTGCCCGTCTCTCACTCCAGATCTCAATATAACAATCACCGACTCTCAAACGTGCCGTTGACATGATCCTAATACCATCTTTCCCAGCAGAAACAAAGCTTTCATTGAGCGCAAGTGTGTGTGTGTGAGACAAGACCACACAGAGTTTACAGTTCCTGGCGTCACACACACCGACCCCCAACGGCAAACCATCCATTATTATCAGCAGCTCTATGACAGGCTGTCATCTTGTGGCTTACAGAAGGGAAACGCTCCACTGACTAAAATACCCTTCAGCACATCGCAGTGAGAGAAACGTGTGTGTGTGAAGACAATGAAGCACTTGAGTGTGTGTATTCCAGCATCCCTGGTCTATATCTCGGTCTGACAATACGGGTTGAAGACAATGGTGTGTTGTGTGAAGTGTTTCTGGAGCTGAAGATGACAAGCTTGATGAAGAGAAGGAGATCCACAGTGCTGAATGGAAATAGAGATTCGTAAATTCAATCCAGTTCATCTTTATCTCAATAGCGCTTAATAGCTCTCTTGCAACTGGCATAGTAATAGCCACTCAGAAACAGTGCAAAACACTAATAAAACACTGTTGATCAATACCCCAAGTGCCCTTCAGCTTCAGTATATACAGTGTACAGCAGAAGTGTACATGCACTGTATAAAAAGGCACATCACCAGTTAAAAGAAGTCCGCTGTTAATGTGAGTAAACTTGTTCTCCTTTAGATAAGTGAGGATGATCACATGTGTTCCTGTTCTGCTTAATAAGACAGAGATTGTTTGAGAAATTGTTCTAACTCTTCTTGAAGGTCAAGTTTACACACAGTAAGATTATTCTGCCTCTGGAAAAGCTCTGATGATGATGTCAGGGTTTTGGAGGTTTCTGATTGGCTAATTGACAACATTTGAGTTAATGTGAGGCACAGCTGTAGAATAGTATTGAAGGAAAAGCTCAAACACACTGCTTCCTTGTGTGACAACATGAGAAAATCAACAACAAAGCCGCCAGATTACAGTTAGCTGAATGACTCTGGGGAAAAGAAATGTTTGGAGACATGTCCTGTGCTCTGATGGAGCTGAGATTGAACTGTTTGACCATAATGAGCAGTGTTACATTTGGAGGACAAACGGGAACAAGCCTAGGAACACCATCCCAACTGTGGAGTATGGGGGCGGCAGCATCATGTTGTGGGGCTGTTTTGCTGCAGGAGGGACTGGTCCACTTCACAGCATAGATGGCATCATGAAGACAGAACATCATGGAGAAATACTGAAGCAACATCTCAACACATCAGCCAGGACATTACAACATGGCCACAAATGGCTCTTCCAGACAGACCATGACCCTAAGCACACTGCAAATGAGTTCACATGTGCTTTAAGAGCAACAGAGTGAATGTTTTGGAGTGGCCATCACAAAGCCCTGATCTCAATCCTGTAGAAAATTTGTTTTGATAAAGCTTGTGTGAGCAAATCTGACTCAGTTACAGCAATTCTGTCAAGAGGAATGGGCCAAAATTCCTGCAAACTATTGTGAGAAGCTTGTGGAAGGAGACTCAAAACATTTGACCTAAGTCATACAGTTTAAAAGCAAAGCTAAAAAAATACCAAGGAAATGTGTGTAAACTTCGGACTGTCTAGAAATTAATATTAAATTAAAATGTTTTAATTATTCTGGCATTTAGCAAATGTAAATCATTTAGGAAATCCTAACGGACCTAAAATAATAAACGTTTAGTATGATTTACCATCAGATGTTTAAAAAAACGGTAAACTTCTGGTTTCAGCTGTATAAAACTCCAGAGGACCACATAGATACACCTTCTAATGCACAGAAGAACATCTAACAATGCACGCTAGAAACCACTCAATTCATTACTTACTAGGGGTGTGACAAGATCTCGTTGGACTAGATCTTGTGAGATTAAATTGAGATTTCTCGTCGAGGTGAAAAGTTGTCTCATGGGTTGTGATATGGTAGAGCGTGAGGGTCAAATTAGCATTAAAGAATCGTGGAAGAACTGGATTTGAACTGCAACCACTAGATCACTGGTGATCATAACAGTATTGAAACACAAACAAATAAAAAATTACTAATACTGCTAATACTTCCCTACTTAGACTTTACAGACCTGAAACTTGCCCATAGCACTTATTCATTGTTGCTCTTAGTTGTGTAAATTGCTTCCTTGTCCTCATTTGTAAGTCACTTTGGATAAAAGCATCTGCTAAATGAATAAATGTAAATGTAAAATAACACAAACAAATAATAATAATAAAAAAGAAAAAATCAATGGAAGTGAATGAGACTAGAAGCCAATACATTTCCAAAAGCTGTGCTTGGTTTTAATTGAAGAATAAGGACAATTTCTTAAAATAATTATTCTGACCATTTTAGCTTCACAGCATTGAGTTTCCACAGACAAATGTTGACATTTAGGGAGCAGAATATCACAGAGACTAGACAGGAATAAAACCGTTAGAGGAAAAAATCATCATATTTGAAGGGTTTAATTTGGCTTGGCAACAGTGCAAAGAGCAGTAAAATGACTTTAATAAATACCAAGCGAAAATCTCTGCCAAAACATTTATTGGCAAGAGCGAGTATGTCTGGTGTCTGCTTACTAACGTCTGCCTTAACACATAATATGAATATTCAATGTTATGTTAATGTTCATTATAGACCATTTTGAGGGATGTAAACTATAACAATGGTCCTGACATATTTCCAGTTTTACATTTTAAATGTCTATAGCTTCCGAGAGTCTAAAAAGTCCCACATATTGATAAATAATGTTACGATAGCTGTTATAACATCGAGTTATGGTTGAATAACCTCTTGTAACAGATGTAAAATAGTTTGACAACAAGCAGGAAATGTTCATGGGCCAATGACAATGAATGAATATATTCAAAATGTTCAGAGGACAAACAAGTCCACAACAGATTAAAAAAAATAAAAATAAAAACATACTGAAAGCAGGGCTGATGACTGCCAAATGATCAGTATTTTGTAATATTTCATTGCATGCAGGCACTGA